>NC_042622.1:198427087-198497087 GCF_901001135.1 Rhinatrema bivittatum | reverse complement strand
CATGCCTACCTCCACACCATGATCCACTGGCTCTATGAAAAGTCTTATAGGTCTTCAATGCAATCAAGAAACCCCCAACCCCTTTCCATCTGCCTTGAGCTATGGTGAAGGAGGTTTACAAACTGGAAATAAAATGAATAAACCAGCCAAAAAATCTACCATTAAAATTATTCAATAGCATCATTCAACCACTTCTTCTACCCTTAACCATTAAGCCTTATGCTCACCTTTGATGCAACTCCAGCATTACTCTCTGCATCAATGACGGGGGATGGCAGGAAATTTGAATCAAACAGTTACCAACAAGGGCCCTGAACTTGGTGGTTGGTGAAACAGATAAGTATGGGAAAATAAGTGTGGGAGCTTGCTGGGCAGACTGGATGGGCCGATTGGTCTTTTTGTGCCGTCGTTTCTATGTTTCTATGTATGTCTGCAATCTATATGTGGTGGGACAGGACTCAATATAAATAAAAGTGTTGAAATCATATCTATTTATGGAAGCATCTGAGTTGTGTAACTAAAGGTCCCCACTGCACGAGCCCGTGGATTGTTTATTACACAATCCTTTGCTACTAGATTTGGGGCAATGATGTGCGACTTTCTGTACTTGTTTGTGTTTTATCAATATGTGCTTACAGAATATATTATGTACGTTTCATTGCACCCCGCCCCGAACTTTGGAGGGGGCGGACAATAAGCATTTTAAATAAATAAATAAATAGATACAAACTCTGCACCTCGAGTTCATGATTCACTATATCCAGCCACCCTGATTCATCCAAACCGCATATTGCAAAGAATGAAGACTGCCTCCACGGTCGCATTCAGCAAGAAAGGAGTTATCTGCCAATACATTAAATGCACGAAAACAGACAATGCTGGCAGAAAAGGACCTCTTGGTCCATCCAGTTGGCACCTTTGTACCTGCCTACTGTACTGTCGGAGGCCTTGCTTGATCTGTGGTCTTCTGCCTGCTTCCCTGTCACTAAGGGCTCTTTGTGTCTATCCCATGCAGGCTTGAATTCTGCTACTGTTTTGCTTCCTAATACGTTTTTTTTTTTGTCTCAGACACCTCAGAGCTAATCCCTGCTGAAGAAAGCCAAGGTTTTCATTCTCTTTCTTGGATAGGATCAACAAGGGTGGGGGGGGGGGGGGGGGCAGCGGCAATAATCAAAACCTTTTATGGGGATAAACTCACATTTACCAGTGTGAAAATGGGTTTTAGTGACGAGCCTGTGCAATTGTACCCATGTAAAAAAAAAAACAGGGGCAAGGACTGGTTGGGAGGAGGAAAAATATGCACGGAGGCTGCACAATCAAATCTCGGTTGCACCTACTTCAGTGCAAAGCAAACAGGGATTTTGTGTCAACATTGTGCACGCTAGCATGACTTTCAAAGGGAAACTTCATGAGGAGTTTCACTTTGAGAATGAGCTTGCAGTCCATGGGCAATTCAAAAACTGCTCTTAATGAAGTTAATTTTCAAAGGCACTTCTGCAGGTAAAGAAAGGGCCCTTTACAAAACTGCACGACCAATATGTGTAAACATTTACGCAGATGCACGCTGTATGCAGGCACCTTGACATGCATGGCGGAGAGGTGTTCCCAGCGCTGGAGTTTGGGCAGGGTTGGGAGTGAATTGCAAAAACGTGAATTTTAAAAGCCCGGTCCGCACCAAAACTGGGAGATGCATGCACAAGTCAGGCTCGTGTGCTCCCACTGAATTTTAAAAGCCGCCCAGATGCGCGTGTATCCCCCGCTGCACACACATCTCACTTGATTTTAAAAAGTGGCTTGGTGTGGGTGGAGCATGGGCATTTCAGGGCATGGCCAAGAGATGTGCACATAAATACTTATGCACCCGGGTGCGATGGCAGAGTTGTAACTGTAAAAAAAAATCCCAAAAACAAAACATCCATTTTGGAGGGGTTTAAAGGGTCTGGGGTAACTGAAGGGAGTGTAGGCTATCTAACCAGGGAGGTTGGAAGACCTAGCTCTTAACTGGGTGAACTGGTGGACGAACTGGTGAACTGGGACACACTCCTGTTATAAAATACCCTGACTTACATGGTAAAATCTGGATTTGTGTGCCAAGGCGCACGTCATCTTAAAACTGTGCACACATCTGCACGTGCCCAGGCTATTTGTATAATGTGCGTGAAAGTTATAAAATGGCCGCATATTTGGGAACACACCGATGCACATGTGCCAAAATGCACCCACGCAACGGTTTGAAAGTTGCGGTCATACTTTGTAATTTTCAAAAGTATGCACGTAAATTCTCTCGCCAAAACTATGTGCACCCAATAGCAAGTGTAGTTGTGTACTTAGAGATGAATTTTAAAAGCCGGGTGCACAGCCATATTGGGAGATATGTGCCACTTCCGCAGGATTTGGAAAGCCATCTACATGCGTGCATATCTCCTGATAATAAGAATATCTCACTCTGATTCCAGGAGTGTGGTGTGGGTGTGGTTTGGGCGGGACATGAGCATTTCAGGGCGGGGCCAAGAGATGTGCATGCAAAGCGCTTAGGTCCAGTGCCCCATAACTTTACTTCTGCTATGGAGGAGGTATAACTTAAAAAACCCCAAAAACCAGCCATTTCTGAAGGGTTTAAAGGGTCTGGGGTAACTAGGGGGGACTTCAGGCTATTATACCGGGGGGGTTTGGAGGGTCTAGCTCTACACTGAGTGAACTGGTGGACAAACTGGTCATGGCATGGACATGCGCCATTTATAAAATACCCCCACTTATGTGGCCCAGAACCGGATGGGCGTGACTGTGCTTGTCCACTTGCAAAATCGGGCGCACAGATACGCACGTCTAAGTTATTTTATATCATACACGCATATCTGCGTGTAAGTAATAAAAATATCCGCAGCCCTGGGCACGCGCCAAATCGCATGCGTCAGTGTGTGCCCGCACACCCCTTTGAAAGTTACCAACATAGATTTGTCTGGATAATTTTCAAAATGACTTTACACGTGTTAAGTTTGCTTTGAAAATTGGTGTGCCTTAGGCGCATAACAGCCCACAAATGTATGCAGCCTGTTATAAAATTACCCCCGATATTAGCAGGCAGAGGAAAATAATTTCTGTTCCTGCATTAATATGAAAGAACATCAGTTGACTATTTGCAGCTAAGTCTCTGTACAGCAGCTGTGAATAACATAAATGTATGACAATATGATGAGTAACAGCATGGGCATGGGCATGAAAGGATTCATTTTTGCCAAATTCACAATTTTACTTTTTATGACCATAATTGTGCCGTACAATGTAAATTACACAATCATTTATATTCCAGATGCACCCCCGTCTTATGTAGTTAGAACATTTTTTAGCATAGTAAAACTAGAATATACATACCTGAGTATGGCTATACTGATAAATTATTTAAAAAAATGGATTGAGCTCAATTTATACAATGTGCAGCTGTTGTAATTATCAATCTACATATAACCTGCACAACTCGTGCATGTGCAATTTGGGAGCCTCTTCACTTCCTTTATACCTCCCCCTTTCCTGGATTCCTCCCCCCCCCCCCCCCCCCCCCCCCCCGGCTTGTCCCTCTGTCCTTTCCTTCAAGCATTCTGACACATAGGCATCGAAAGAAGAATTATGCTTATTTAATCACAAACTCCGCGAATGGGATACATGACCGCAACAAAGTTGATACATTAAAAACACACAATAAAACATCTAGTTGTGATCCATAACATTTGCCAAACCAAATAACAGAATATAACTAACAGTTCTGAAGAGTGGCCACGCCCTTTGCCTGTACACATCATTATGCCGATTATCATAGTCTGATTCTGCTGACTTTGGTAACTTGTCTCTGGGGTTAGCCGTGGAAGCATTCCCTGACTTATCAGTCTATTACTTCCTGTTGGGGGCCCAAGCCATTGAAGATTGGCCCCATCGCTGTCCTCATAGGGTTCAATCCTTGGTGCACACACCACATTCCGGTGTCGACCACAGTCTGTTAAAAGTGCCGTGGCTGCCCCAAAGTACATACTTCACATGTGGTTAGGGTGTACCTGTCCTGCCATTAAAGCTTGACAGCACCCCCAAACCACCAAAAATGATAATCATAATGTAATGTAATAGCAATTGAATGGCAGGAAATCTTGAGTTGTTTGTCCCTGCCTCCGTCCATCAAAGCAAATATTCAATGACCTTGTTTGTCGAAGCCACCCCATCTATATTGCTGTGGCATGTCAACAGTACAAACTCTCAATGGCATGCTGTATAGTATATTGCTGTTAAAAATGTCGAGGCCTACATCTGATAAATCAACTCTGTCAGGCCTATACATTCCCAGACAATTTTCAACAATTAAATCATCTAAAGCAGCGTTCCCACCAATTTAATTCAGAAATTTCTGCATCCACCTATTGATCTTTTTCTGAGTTCTTTCCACTGAGCAGTGTGATCTTTCAGCCCGCCAGACTCTTTCGGGAGTGATGAAGGACCAGACAATGTGTATGGATGGGAATATGTCCAGAATAGCAATACATCCTTTTGCATTTTCTGAGTTAACTCAATGGTGTGTGTCCTGGTTAAATCGTTTCCGCCCAAATGAATAACTATTGCCTAAGGCAAATCCTGTGATGTTCTTTTAGACAAAATTAAGGGTATTAACTGGGCCCATGTCATCTCCCTCTGGCCCATCCAAAGCAAATATACTGCATGAGTTAAAAACCCAAGGTGTTCCCTAAGTGGTCTGCCTAATGTCCTCTTGCGTGCCCAGTGAATAAATGAATGCCTACAAATCCAAACACGGTGCGGTAACTGGATACGGTCTAAAGTAAATCAGAAAGAACTGTGTTATGCACCGGGTGGCTGGCCACCTATATTATGCATCATGTTGTTAAGGTCTTATGTACTGCCTATAACTCTGGGAATGCCATTTATCAATGGCCATAATCTCATGAGGATGCAAAACTAACTGTGCTGTCATAGTTGCAGCCCCTATGCAAAATTACTGTGTAGCATATATTGTCGCATCCAATCCCATTTGCGTTAAACATTTGTTAAGTATCCTTGTGAATTCAAATCAGGAGAATTGGAGGCCATCCTTATGTACCAGTAAGAAAGAACTACCTACCGGTCTAATGGTGATAAAGTTAGTCAGCAGTTGTACCAGGCAAGTACTACTGCTATGGAGGTGCCCACCTGCTAACCCCTCCCACTTCTGTCAGTTTTTGATCTGAATATGTTAATAGTGATCTTATTGTGTTTTAACACAACGTTCTCCCTTCTAAGGCCAGATGAACCTTCTGCGTGAGCTGATTGAGCAACTAATTCACCCACTTTGAAGGCACCAAAGAAAGCAAGCGCAAATATGCATCTAAACAGAAGTCTCATATGGCTCATGACAAATTCTGGCCATTGAAAGCAGAATATCGATAAGATACTTGTAGGTGTTGGGGCGATGCTTGTCTCATGAAATGCCTCCTTCACTTGCCCAACTGCACTTCATTCGCTTTATGACAAAACGACTGATGGGATTGGGGCCTCCCATTGCCTGGGTGAAGAAACAAATTCCTGTGAGCTTACTCGCTACAGCTGCTCTAGATTGGCTTCACTCTTTTACATGCAAGAATGAATTTAACAAGAAGCTTTGTCTTAAAAATTCTGATGGCTAATTCCTTCACATCCTGCAAACTCTTGGAACTTGAGCATGACCCTGGAGTAAATCTTCTGGGTCCTGATGGATAGGGAATTTAGCAACATCTGCCAAGCATCATGAGGCCAATTCTCCATATTCCTTTTGGAACCAGGGTACATTCGGTGTTGGTTAGCGGTGCCGGGGACCTGAAGAGGGGCCACTTAAAATGAGTCAAGGGATCAGCTATGGCATTCTTTTCACCAGGAACATGCAGAGCGCGAAACACAATATTATGCAACAAGCATTGCAAAACCAATTCCCTTAGGAAAGATATATCCTGCTCAATCTTGGCATACATTCTGTTAATTCCTTCGACTACCGCCGTATTATTCGATCTGAACACCACTGATTTATTGCACAAACGCTTCCCCCATCGCAACTGGAAAAAGCTCTAGAAAGGTGATGTCCCTCACAATGCCCTCTTGATGCCAAGTCTCCGACCATGCCTCAGTGCACCAAGCACCCTGGAAATAAATTCCAAAATCGCCAGCACTTGATGCATCTATAAACAACCCCACCTCGCTGTTGTAAGCAGGAGGAGTGGGCCACAGAGCAGAGCAACGCTGTTGAACGTTCTCAGGAAACATTCCCAGATTTCCAAGTCGTATTTTATGGGACGAGAGGACCATATAAAGTTGTGTCGCCTGACTACTCCCACTGTAGCGCGTGCCAGTCGCCTAATGAAAACTCTCCTAGTAGGAATGGCCCTGCTAGCAAAACTAAGTAGCTCAATCAGTTATTAAAATTGATGTAGTATTGCTTTTTTTTAGCAGGATCGTTTCCTGCAATGCCTCTTTCAATCGCTAAACCTTGTCTTGAGGTAACCTAAGTAGCCTAGCCTGTACATCCAATTCTATGCCCAAAAAGACTAGTGAGGGAGTAGGGTTTGGGCTGCTGAATATACCTTGCTAATTAGCCGGATATGTTTATCTAGCTAATTAGCTGAGCTGCACTGCGGCTGAAAATGGACCCCATACTGGATAACTACTGATAATGTTCTAAGTCCACCTATAGATCATTATTTAACCTCACATGCCTTCACGCTCCAAATCTTTAGAAATAAAAAAGGTATTTTTACTTTAACATACCTATGCCATATCAGTGTGTCTAACTTTCTTAGACTGACTTGTTTTCCTGTATAAATACTTTAAAAAAAGGTAACTCAACTGTAGTGGAAGTCTCCAGTCTGCTTGGAAACCTTGTCAGGGTTGAAGATCACCGGGGATCTGTGGCATGACAAATGGGGCAGGGTAAATGGGCCTTACCTTCCTTATATGCTATCATGTTCTATGTTCTTATATTTTACTGGACAAAAACAAAAGAACGACCCAAACGAAATAGTTAAAATTACCACCAAGGAGTGTTGGAAAACAGGCATTTCAATACATTTAAAACATAAAAAAATTATTTTTTGATAAGCACTCTCTCTATAAATTGTTAATCAGCATCAAACAAAAAGCAGCTCCAAAAACTTGTGTCAGCTTTACGGTGTGTTTGTCATCGTTTGCCAACAACCAGAAATTCCAAAAGCAGCTTTCACCAGTGTTGTGATATAATCAAAGATGCCAATTAATAATCATTTCAAAATTATAAATGCCCACATACAGAATCAGAAAACCTTACAGGTGAATTTTCAAAGAGCTGTGCTCATGAACAACAGCACATATGTGTGCAAATAGCATATGCTCTCACACATTAGCTGTTTTATAAACCTCAAAATGCAAGCTTGTGCACAAGTAAATTTGTGTTTGTACAAAAGGGGTGGGCCAGAGGTGTTCCGGGTAGGGCCAACATTTATGTGTATAAGTTGCTATGTTCTAAGCAATTTACGCATGTAAATTTGGCAGCTTTGCTCGCTTATATTTATCCCTGCTCTATATCTGGAGTAAGGGATAGTAAATGTCTTAAAAGTGATTGGGTGGGGGGGGGGAGGGTCTGGGTGAAATGGGGGGAGTTCAGGCTGAAGAGCCAGGAGGATCTGGACTGGGCGAACTGGTAGACCGATTGGTAAAACTGGAAATGTCATTGCCGCGCGCGTGTTAGAAAATCTCCCAATTTATATGCATAAAACCAGACTTATGGGGGGGGGGGGAAGGGGGGTTTAAAGGTGTGTAAAATATGCGGGTAAAATCTCCATGAGTATATTTTTAAAGTTAGATGCAAAAATTTGAGAGTATAGCAGTTACGTGCTACTTATCCAGCTAAATCATGAAATCAGCATTTATCTGGAGAAATTGAGTTATCCGGCTAAGTAGTGGCATTTATTTGGATTAGTATCGATTTATGTGGCTAAGCAGTGGTTCTGCCACTACTTAGCTGGATATGTCTAAAAAACGTATTTATCTGGCTAAGTCAGAGAGCTGGATATATGCGCGCATGTTATAAAATAGCTGGGCGCATATACATGTGCACTCAATTTTAAATGGATACACTCATGTGTGTGCAAATCTTGTGTCTACCGCATAATTGGGGAAATTTTACAAGGGACGTGCACTAACGCCATTGCTACTTTTCCCAGTTTGTTCCCAGTTCACCCAGTTAAGGGATAGGACTTCCAAACTCCCCTAGTTTAATTGCGTCCCTTTCCCCCTTTAAAACCCCGCTGAATTGCTTAGATTTTTTTTGTTTTCTGACTCGCACATCATCCATAGGAGAGGACCCCAATGCGTGACTGTGTGCACATATACACACTTATCTCTTGGCCAGGCCCTAACACGCCCACGCCCTACCCAGACCGCGCCTGTGACCTGCCCCTATTTGTGAACTTTTCATTTATGCACATAGCTGAATGTACACGCAAACCCAGGCAGTTTTTAAAATCTGCTTGCTACATGCTGGCCCGAATTGTGGGGTACATTTTAAAAGCCCTGCGCGCGTAAATCCAGCCGGATTTATGCGCGCAGGGGATTTGCGTGCCGGCGCGCCTATGTTGCATAGGCCGCCGGCGCATGCAAAGCCCCGGGATGCGCATAAGTCCCGGGGCTTTGCATGGGGGGGGGGGCGTGTCGGGGGCGGCGCGGCATTTAGGGGGGTGTTCTGGGGGCAGGGCCGTGGGCGTGGTGCCAACCTGGGGGCATTCCAGGGGCGTGGCCGAGGCCTCCAAACCAGCCCCTGGGCCGGGGAATGGCGCGCCGGCAGCCTGCCGGGGAATGGCGCGCCGGCAGCCTGCCGGCACACGTAACTTTCTTAACAAAGGTGGGGGGGATTTAATTAGGGCTGAGGGGTGGGTTAGGTAGGGGCAGGGAGGGGAAGGTGGGGGGGGGGGGCCGGAAAAAAGTTCCCTCTGTGGTCGCTCCGAAGCAGCCTCGGAAGGAACGGAAGCAGGCTGCTCGGCGAGTGCAGGTTGCATTTACACGTGCATTTTATATGCGCGAACAAATATACGCCCGATTTTATAACGTGCGCGCGGCAGCACGCACGTTATAAAATCGGGCGTATATTTGTTCGCGCCGGGTTACACGCACAAATCTACGCCCGCGCATAACTTTAAAAATCTACCCCTGTGTGCGTATCTCCTAGTTTTGGTGCACACCGAGCTTTTAAAATTCACCTTTTAGCTTTCAACAGAAACTTGCAAAGTTTATTCCATTGAAACTGGTCCCAACATCGATGTTTCATTTGCACTGGTTCAGGGGACCTATTGAAAGACACTGACCATTTTTAAATACTCAAGACATCAACGGGATATCACCTAACACTCAACATCGACTGCAGGAGGTCGTTCAGCGAGGGTTCCGGCGCCTCGCTGAACGACCTCCTGCAGTCGATCTCCTGCCGGCGCCATTTTCCGTACGAAAACGATTCGCGGCGGGAAATCGCTCCCTGACCCCCGCTGGACCTCCAGGAACTTTTGGCCAGCTTGTGGGGGGCCTCCTGACCCCCACGAGACTTGCCAAAAGTCCAGCGGGGGTCCGGAAGGACCTCCTGCCGTCCAATCTTTTTCGTCTATGGCCGCCGCCATTTTTCGGCGCCATTTTGGAAAATGGCGCCGGCTGAAGACGACAAGATTCAGGAGCAGGAGCCCGTTCCGGACCGCTGCCGTTCCGGACCGCCGCTGGACCCGCAGGTTATTTAAGTTATTTGGGGGGGGGGTTCGGGAGGGTGGGGGATTTAATTTAAAGGGTCGGGGGTGGGTTTTAGGGGGGTTTTAGTGTGCCGGCTCACGATTCTAACGATTTATAACGATAAATCGTTAGAATCTGTATTGTATTGTGTTCCATAACGGTTTAAGACGATATTAAAATTATCGGACGATAATTTTAATCGTCCTAAAACGATTCACATCCCTAATTCAGAGTAGTTAAATCTCAAACTTAAGACCTGGCTCTTCCTCCAGGCCTTCCCCTAACTTTCTAAGCCATTAATTGTCAATCGGACAGGACTCTGCTTTACCGGCTATCGCCCCGTTATGTTTAGACATTATAATTAAGCCGCCGTTTCTTTTGTTTCATTGCCTTTTCTAGTTCTCTTCAGTTACACTGTCCTATACCTCTGACTAGCCTAACCTCCAAGTTAACTACCCTTGTTATATGTAACTTCCGCTTCTAGTGAATTGTTCTTGTTTAAGTTATACCCTTTGTTACATGTAAACCGATCTGATATGAAATTTTTTCATGAAGGTCGGACTCGGTATAGAAAAGTGTTAAATAAATAAAATAAATAAATTGTGATAAATTGCAGGAGGACCTTGTGAGACTGGAGGATTGGGCTTCCAATTGGCAGACGAAATTTAACATGGACAAGTGCAAAGTGATGCATAGAGGGAAAAATAACCCTTGCTGTAGTTATCAAATGTTAGGGTTATCTTAGGAGTTACCATCCAGGACAGAGATCTAGGCATCATACTGGATAATACATTGAAATTGTCAGCTCAGTGTGCTGTGGAGACCAAAAAAACCAAACAGAATGTTAGGAATTATTAAGAAGGGAATGGCAAATAAAACAATGGATGTCATTGTTGCGGTTCTGGCCGCGAGTACCGCGGCTAGGCCCTTACCTCCGGGCACCCAGACCTGCTCCTGCTTCCAGAGGCCTGGTTTGCAGCCGGCGTCCCCGCTGGGGCGGCGCCACTGCGAGCTCTCCCATGGATGCCCGGCATTTGGGCGCTTTTCTAGGCCGTTTCCCGCCAGTGGTGACTCCTCCCAACTCCTGACGTCCGACGCCGCGGCCTTGATAAGCCGGCCGCGGCCATCCAGTCTTTGCCTTGCAATGGGTTTGCCTCCAGGTTTCCTGTTGTGCTGTGCCCTGGAGTGACTCGCCTTGCTTCGTTGCTCCGTTCCTGCTACAATACCTGCTTGGTTCCTGCTTGCCTGCTACTAGACCTGGTTGGTCCCTGCTTGCCTGCTACAGTTCCTGACTGGTTCCAGTACCCGAGTCTTGCTACAGTTCCTGCCTGGATCCAGTACCCGAGTCTTGCTACAGTTCCTGTCTGGTTCCAGAACCCGAGCCCAGTTACAGTATTGCTACTGTCCTAGTCTGGTTCCAGTTACCTGTCCTGATCCACAACCCGCCTAAGTCCCAGCGGCCGGGCCCCTATGGGCTCCTCCCGGGGGGGCTTCGGCTTCCAAGGGTGAAGCCACCTAAGTCCCAGCGGTTGGGCTCCTACGGGCTCCTCCCGGGGGAGCACCAGCTTCCAGGGTGAAGAGCATCTACGTCCTGCCTGAACATCTGCTTCCCGGCCTGCTATTCATCAGAGACATTGACCACCTTTCCCAGTCTCCAGCAAGTCTGCCCAAGGGTCCCCTAAACAGAGACTCCCATAACATGTCATAATGCCTCTGTATCGCTCCATGGTGAGACTGCATATTGAAATTTGAGTGCAATTGTGGTCACTGCATCTCAAAAAAGATATAGCTGCACTGGAGAAAGTGCGGAGAAGGGCAACTAAAATGATAAGGGGCATGGAATGGCTGCCCTATGAGGTAAGGATAAGGAAGTTAGGGCTGTTCAGTTTGGAGAAGAGACAACTGAGGGGGGGATATGGTCTACAAAATCATGAAAGGAATTGAAAAATGTAATGTAAATCGGTTATTTACTCTCTCAGATAATGGAAGGTCTAGGGGGGCACTCCTTGAAGTTAGCAAGTAGCTCATTTAAAACAAATTAAAGAAAAATCTTTTTCACTCAGCGCATAGTTAAGCTCTGAAATTCATTGCCAGAGGAAGTGATTACAGCAGTTAGTGTAACTGGGTTTAAAAAAGGTTAGGATAAGTTCCTGGAGAAAAAATCCATAAACTGCTACTAATTAATAAGCAATAGTAGCTTGAGATTTATTTTATGTTTGGGTACTTGCCAGGTACTTGTGACTTGGATTGGCCACTGTTGGAAACAGGATACTGGGTCTGACCCAGTATGGTAATTCTTATGTTCTTACCAACCTCCGCCTTGAGCCATGCACTACGAAATTCAGTACTAACTTAAAGACTTGGCTTTTCAAACAAGCTTACCCTCAACAGCCCTGCTGCTTCCCCCTCTCCCCTGCCACGCCAGCAATTAACTGAAACCATGTACAAAGTTATGTTACAATTGTATTTGCTGTTTACTGGTCTGCACTTGCTTCCAAGCAGCCCGTTGCATTTGTACTCTTACGTTCATTGCTATTTTTCTGTTCCTATGTAATCCCCCCTCCCTTTTACCTATTTATTGTAATTTCCATTCTGTAGTTGCGCTGTAAACCGATATGATGTCGCCACTAATATCGGTATAGAAAAATTCTTAAATAAATAAATATCAATGCCGAGACCAATTTTGGTGGAAAAGACTTTGTAAGTTTGTCTTGAAAGCTAGCAGATGAATTTTCAAAGGAATTATGCACATAAATATAAACATACTATTGTAGCATTTACTTGAGTAAAGTGCACGAACAAGAGTTTCAATGGCATGTATTGTTGCAATTTTCAAAAGCCCGCTTACATGTGGTAAAACCCAATTTTAGCATATAAATGCTTTATAAATCAGGCCCTAAGTTTTACTGATTTTGAATGTGAGCATTATAATTTTGGACAGATTATTATTGGCATTTTTGATATATCACAACCCTGGGTGAAAATTGCTTTTTGAATTTATTTTTGTCGCAAATGAAGACAAACACATCATAATGCTGGCACAAGGTTTTGGAGCTGCTTTTTGTTTGATGCCATTTATCGATTTGTATAGCGAGTACTTTTAAAAACAAATTTTTTGATGTTTTAAATGTCTTGAAATATTTGTTTTCTCACTTTTGTGTACCAAACTAAACAATGCCATATTCTTTAGATCACATAGTAATATCTTATTATATTAATCTGTTTTTTGATTGTAATGTCTTATATTTCTGCCTCTTCTACACTGGTCCTTTCTTGGTTTGGTTTGTTCGTTCTTTTCCTTTCAGTTTCCTGTGGGTGGAGATCATTTCCTTAGGTTCGTCCCAAGAGTGATGATAAAAAAAAAAAGGAGAAAAATTGTTAAAGAAATAAATGCTGCTGAAATTATGAAGATTTCATTCGCCACCAAGGAGGAGATTTTATGCATTTTTTGGCATTTACAGATTCTCTGTGCAAAGGTCATTGTTGTCTTGGAATCTTTTATTAATACCGAGGAATGGCTTGGAAAATGTCACATCTTTATACTCTGATATTTACAGACAGAAAAAGTATGACTAAGCCTAAGAAGTGCTTCAAACAGCCTGGCTTTAACATGGCTTGGAACTGAAATCTTTCTTCATGGTCTCAGTTACAGGATAGCCCTACCTGCTTTTGGAATTGGTGCTATTCCGGTAGGTCTACAAATAAATACAGCATAAAACTGGGAATATTATCTTCCAGGTTATAACTAGTGTAATACCAATGGCAAAAAAAAAATGACGGCACACCTTCCTTCCCTAATGATAGGGTGCTATATTTATATCACACTGTGCACTCCACAGAGTTAGAAAACCATTAAACGTCTGCAGTGAGAGCTTTCTGGCTCCTTATTTTCACTTTTGAAGATTTGTTATGCTTCCCAATAAAGGAATTACTCATTCATTGTATGGGAGATATGGGGGGGGGGGGGGGGGAAAGGGCAATATTTGGAAAGCTATGTACACTAATGTTCAAAGTATTAATGCGAATAAAGTCCAAGATCTAGAGGCAAGTCATGGAAGAAGCTGATTTAGATAGAGCAGCTGTCACGGAGACCTGATGTACATGGAACACCAGGACTGGGGTATAGTTATACCTGGCTACGATCTATTCTGGAAGGACTGGGTAGGAAGGAAAAGAGGAGGCATGGCATCTTACTAGATAAACGAAGCTTGACCGACGTGCCCGCAAATGCGCAGTAGAGACCAGCTCTACTGCGCATGTGCGGGCGAGCACGTCGCTCTGAGCAAGCGTCTGAAAGAAAACAATGGCGGCGTCCAGTGGCAGCAGCGGGCGGCGGCGGCGGCGGTACCGGCAGCGGGCGGCGACGGCGGTAGCGAGCGGCGACGGCGGTAGCGAGCGGCGGCGGTACCGGCAGCGGGCGGCGACGGCGGTAGCGGCGGCGGTAGCGACGGCGGAAGCGAGCGGTGGCGACGGCGGTAGCGGCGACGGCGGTAGCGGCCAGTAGCGAGGGAGGGAGAAGAGAGAGAGAGGGAGGGGACGGACTGAGTGGGAGGGAGGGACGGAGAGAGAGAGTGGGAGGGAGTGACTGAGTGAGAGGGAGGGACTGAGTGGGAGGGAGGGAGTGGGACTGAGGGAGAGTGAGTGGGACTGAGTGAGTGAGAGGGAGGGAGAGAGGGGGGGGGGAGTGACTGAGTGAGAGGGAGGGACTGAGTGGGAGGGAGGGATTGAGTGAGGGGGAGGGAGTGAGGGGGAGGGACTGAGTGGGAGGGAGGGGGGACTGAGTGAGAGGGAGGGAGTGGGACTGAGGGAGAGAGAGGGAGGGAGGGAGTGGGACTGAGGGAGGGGACGGAGGGAGTGGGGACAGAGTGAGTGGGACTGAGTGAGAGAGAGGGGGGGAGGGAGTGAGGGAGACTGAGTGGGAGGGAGGGACTGAGTGAGAGGAGAGGGAGAGAGGAGAGGGAGGGTGGGGAGGAGTGGGTGAGGGAGGGAGGTAGGAGGTGGTGAAGAGTGAGGGGAGAGAGAAAGAGGGGGAGGTGAGAGACAGAGGGATGTAGCCCGTTTTAACGGGCTTAACGGCTTGTTATACATAAAGAAAGAACAGTATTAATGCAACAGCATTGCTGGGCTTACAAGGTAAGGAAGAGTCCCTGTGGGTTAATCTGGAATGAGGGAATGGAACATCTGTTTATATTGGTGCAATATACAGACCTCCATTACAGACAGGGGAGATGGATAGAGATTTAATGGAGGATATTCACAAGATTGCTGTGAAAGGGGAGGTGCTGCTGCTAGGTAATTTTAATATTCCAGATGTTGATTGGGACATCTGTGGCTGTGTTTACACTTGTCTTTCCAACCAGGTCCTTTACAATTTAAATTAGGGTCCCCAAACTTTTCAAGGGAAGAGCCCCATCTGACAATTCAAATCATTGAGAGAGCCTGTGTGGGGAGGAGAGAGGTTCCCCTGCTGCTGAGCAGGGGGCAGGTGGAGGGCGGTGGAATATAACTGGTCTTTTCGATGATTTGAAATACTGAGAGAGGAGGCAGGGTTCTCAGACTTGTGGCAAGAATAAGCGTCAATAATACTTCTAGATTTCTCAGAAGTTGGCAATACTGCCCCTGTCTTCTCCTGCATCTGCCTCTGAAATTCAGGGGTAGGGGTGTTTGTGTGGTGCAATCCCTCCTCCCACTTCTTCCCTCCCCCCCCTGCCTGCTCTCCTCTCCTTTCCAGCCTTGAATGTCTTCTTGATGTTCCATTGTTGGGGCCCGGCCTCTCCACCATCGGCTCTCCTTAGAGGCATGGCTCCTCCTCAGGGGCCTACGAAACCCCATCAGCCTTGCTGTCTAGCCCCCACCATACATCATCTTATGCTTCCCCAGGTTTACTGCTGCCACCTCTACGTGTGGTAAAAAAAACAAACCCCCAAACAAACAAAGCATTCTCTACTGAGCAAATCTGGCCACAGGAAGAAATAATCTGGTGGGCCAGAAGAATGTGCTCAGCTGGCTGGGTCCGGCCCATGGGACATATTTTCGGGACTCCTGGTTGAAATGAAGGAGTGCATTAGTTTGTTTCCAACCATGGTGATGTGGTTCCAATAGTACCTTAAATGGCAATCAATATAATTTTATTTGCCAGATCTCAAGTTATTTTTTGTCCTTTTGAAAACCTACTTAGGAATTTCATTTTTACAATATATTTTGAACCCTCCCCAGATGTTTGCATTTCAGAGGCTGGGAAAAGCTGAATGTTTACTGCCAAGTTTGTGCAATGTAGTTTTACGTATGCCATGTGCATGACTTTTATTTGCTTTTCCTTTTGCCGCCGAATCCTTGGAGTAACTCCTGAGTACAAGCAACTCTTCTTCCTGATTAATGGGAAATGGTGGAATTAGCAGGTTTAGCCACTCAGCCAAGTCCCCTAGGTAAGTTAATCCTGAAGCCAGAGTGCTGTTTTTAATGAGTCAGCGAGGGTGAGAAACATGTAAAGGCTTTGTAGAAACTATTCTCCCCTTCCTGCGTTCCATAAACAAAACCTATTAACCGAGCTTTCAGGCAGGTGATTGATCTCTCTGTCCTTCAAGCAGAATCTGAAAGAAATGTAAAGTGAACATGGCCATGGAAGTAATTAGGTTGTAGTAAAAGTGAGTTGTAAGAGGCAATGCAAGCTTTGACCGATGCCATTTTGTTTTGTTTTGTTTCAATTAATCCTGTGCATCCATTTGTTTTCCATTACTAGAGCATGGGCGCTGGTGACCAGGTCTGGACACTCGAGGAATGGGGGAGAAGGGGTAGGGTGGGGGGGTGGTTTACATACTCATTTCCATAAATTTTAATACATTTACATAAATGTTAAATCCTGCCTGTGAACTACCTTCCAGCCTCTCAGAGCAATGAAGGCGATCCCCCTGCCACTCAGTTGCTCCCCATTTCTTAGCTCAGCTCCATGGGGTAGGCTGCTATAGAACCCTACACAGAAATTACAAGCTAGCAGAATACCTCACCTCTGTCAGACATGCAGAAAATAGACAGACCCTCACCAAATAGAATAAAGAGACCGTAAAGTATATATACAAACAAGCAGACAAAATCTAAACTGGAAACTGCAATAGGCTGGACTGTATGCAGTGCAATTGAAAAACAGAAACATCACCATTACTCATAATACAAGAAAAGCAAGAAATAGAAAACATCAATCATAATAGTAAAACCATACAAATAAACATAAAAAAATATTTCAAAACAGCTGATGACTAGAGCATTCAATAATCAAAAATTTATATAAAATGTGTTTACATTTCCCCCAAACACCTATAAAGTATTTCAAAACAGCTGACACATCAACTAACACATGAAAAAGGGGCTGGTTTTTCAGGCTGCATTCCTCCTAGTTTAACCAGATCCCTCACCCAGTCATTTTAAGCCTAAAAAGAGATTTATGCAGATTTACACCTCATGAAGAGCAGAAATAATAAGCATGGGTAGCAGCCCGATGCATGCTGCAGCCACCGGATTTAAAACACAGATTTACGTATGTAAATGTTGGCCCCACCCCAGAATGCTTCTGACATGCCCTGACTCCGCCCCTTTTTCATATATTGGTTTGCTCGTGCATGTGCATATACGCATGTAATTGGGCTGTTTAAAAATACAAGTTGCTCGCGCTCAGCCCAGATGCTTGCATATATGGGCCTTTTAATGCGAGCAACTCTTTTAAAATTCGCCCCAGAGAGCGGAGGCGTTCCTAGGGGCGGTAGAATCTGTACTGGACGATCACTTACCTGTTTTCATATGTGCGCATGATGTAGCAGGAAACAATACCCACACCAACAGCAGGGGCAGGTCTGGCATGGTCCTTTTCTGACTCAATTTTCAAAGGGAACTTTTTCCCTTTGAAAACTGACATGGAGTCCATGGGCAAAAAGCAGTGGTAGACTTTACACTCTGCATGCTGTTTAAAAGTCACCCTCCAGACTTTTGTTTTCTTACTGTCAGAATTTGTTTTCTTACTTTCAGAATTTGATATTCTGCCTTTTTACCAAGTATGGCATCAAGGCGGTCTTAAATTTGCGTCCATAACATGCAAATTTTCTCTCATGCGTATTCATTGTGGATATCCTGAAAACTCGACTGGCTGGTGGGCCCCCAGGACAGGGTTGAAGGCCACTGGTCTACAGGGGGCCTGGAGCGCCCACTAAACTCCAGACATGGTCCCTATCATGTGATAGGAGCAGCCAGCGCCATTTTCTAAATTGGCCACTGCCAGGTTCGCCTTATAGGGGTACTCCGGGGCCCCAGAAGACCACCAGGGCTACTTTGGTAGGTCCAGAGGAGGACAGAAGGATGGAAGGCCAGCCTCCAGGGGGAGCAGATTTTTCATCAAAAGGGAGGGTTGGGGGCAGGGCCTGCACCCAGGGATTTAAAAAAAGAGACTTTTTTTTGCAACTTCAGACGCCTCCAGGGGGTGAGCAGGAGATATATAGAGACTGCTGGGATCTTTGACACATTTTGCTGTGGAGTTGTCAGTCGGAGTTGATAGTCTCCTTTAAGGCATGGCATTCCACAGTCTCAGGGCTGCTATTGTGCTGAATATGGGGGGGCAGTAAAGCTGTAGTATTTTAACCCTCTGGCGCCAGAAGCTAAGGAGTAGTAATTACTCTGCAGCCACACACAGGACTTCTAGCAATTGGATGTTGTGCAGCACTGCTTGTCTGCTTCAGGATATCCTATATAATGTCTTTTTTTGCTTGCTTCTCCCCATGGTTTTGCTGGCTGTGTGACTTCCTGTCCACCTGCACAAGGACACTGCTGGCTTAGAGGGAGCTAAAAATAAAAATAAGAAACAGTTCATATCTGAGTTAATCAAAATCCAGAGGAAACAGAGACGGCTATGATGTTATTTTGTTACCAGCACTGCTAAAGCAAATATTTTAAAGAAATCAGTTACTGATAATTGCCAGAAAAGTATAACTAGGTACGGCTATTGAATTACTCAGGCCCAGGTGTAACAAGAACTGAGTACATTGTATTTTGTGTACGTAAAATACAACTTTTACCCAAGTCAGATTTTATGCAACTAAATTCCAAGTACAGGATCCTCATACTAATGATGCATTAGAATTAGGGCATCCCGACAGTGAGGTTCCAATAATTAGAAAAATAGTCTAAGTGCCTGTAACTAAAAACTCACCTGAGCTAAAAAATTCTAACTTATCCCTTTCAATTAAAAAGCAGAATGAAAATACAAACAAAAAACAAACTTTGAAATGTCTGTATGCTAATGCCAGAAGTCTAAGAAGTAAGATGGGAGAATTAGAATGTATAGCAGTGAATGATGACATAGACTTAATTGGCATCTCAGAGACATGGTGGAAAGAGGATAACCAATGGGACAGTGCTATACTGGGGTACAAATTATATCGCAATGACAGAGAGGAGCACCCGGGAGGAGGTGTGGCACTTTATGTCCGGGATGGCATAGAGTCCAACAGGATAAACATCCTGCATGAGACTAAATACAAAATTGAATCTTTATGGGAAGAAATCCCTTGTGTGTCGGGGAAGACTATAGTGATAGGGGTATACTACCGTCCACCTGGTCAAGATGGTGAGACGGACAGTGAAATGGTAAGAGAAATTAGGGAAGCTAACCAAATTGGTAGTGCAGTAAGAATGGGAGACTTCAATTACCTCAATATTGCCTGGGTAAATGTATCATCGGGACACGCTAGAGAGATAACGTTCCTGGATGGAATAAATGATAGCTTTGTGGAGCAATTAGTTCAGGAACTGACGAGAGAGGGAGCAATTTTAGATCTAATTCTCAGTGGAGCACAGGACTTGGTGAGAGAGGTAACGGTGGTGGGGCCGATTGGCAATAGTGATTATAATATGATCAAATTTGAATTAATGACTGGAAAGGGGGACAGTAAGCAAATCCACGGCTCTCGTGCTAAACATTCAAAAGAGAAACTTTGATAAAATGAGAAAAATAGTTAGAAAAAAACTGAAAGGAGCAGCTACAAAAGTAAAAAATGTCCAAGAGGCGTGGTCATTGTTAAAAAATACCATTCTAGAAGCACAGTCTAGATGTATTCCACACATTAAGAAAGGTGGAAAGAAGGCAAAACAATCACCGGCATGGTTAAAAGGGGAAGTGAAAGAAGCTACTTTAACCAAAAGATCTTCATTCAAAAATTGGAAGAAGGATACAACAGAAGAAGACTTGTTCAGGATCATTGTCACGTTGAGACGTAGACTTGATTGAGGACTGAGGGTGTTGCCGTGTTTCCGGTGAGGGGCTCATAAAGGTTGCGGTTCGTTGCCATTTTGAATTATGCGAGTCTGAATGCAGACCGCGGGAAGAAAATATCTGCACAAGAATAGCCGATTCGAGATGCTGATAGAATGTTGTATGCATTTGGACTATCAAGAGATCTAGAACAAGTCATTCCCCTGAAGCAGGACCTTCGGTCCGAAACATGGCCATGTCGGGACTTTGACGCTTCCTTGGTGATAAGTATCATACTTTAAAATAAGGTTTTGGGATTGTGACCAGATAGTTGAGACGTAGACTTGATTGGCGGATAGCAGCCCGATGCATGCTTACTGTCAGAATTTGATGACCTTGAGACAGACTGGGCAAACTGATGGACTGATTGGTAAAACTGGGAATGACCGTCATGTGAGCATATTTTAAAATCCATCTACTCGTACGCGGTAAAGCTGCCAAGGTTCTAAGGAAGATACATGAATTGCATTTGCTTGTGCAACCGCTTAAAATTAGGAGCTTGCATATGCACGATGGGTGTATTTTAAATCTTGTACGTGCAATTGCGGGCACGATTTAAAATTCCTACGCATGTTCACTCCTGTGTGCATATGCATGTACATGGGTGCCTGCGCGCTCATTTTAAAGTTACCATCCCTGCATGTAGAAGCATGCATTTACTGGCACTCCATGCGCGCTATTTTATGCAGATATGGCAGGCAATTTTCAACGACCCCATTTCTGAATGTAAAACAATGTTTCATAGTGTCTAACGATCTGAAGTTGGCGAAACAGTGTGACAAGGCGATAGCTAAAGCCAGAAGAATGCTGGGCTACATACAGAGAGGAATATCGAGTAAGAAAAGGGAAGTAATTATCCCCTTGTACAGGTCCTTGGTGAGACCTCACCTGGAGTACTGTGTTCAGTTCTGGAGACCGTATCTCCGAAGAGACAGAGACAGAATGGAGGAGGTCCAGAGAAGGCAGACCAAAAAGGTGGATGGTCTTCATCGAATGACTTGTGAGGAGAGATTGAAGAATCTAAATATGTATACCCTGGAGGAAAGGAGGAACAGGGGTGATATGATACAGACATTCAGATACTTGAAAGGTTTTAATGATCCAAAGTCAATGACAAACCTTGTCCGTTGGAAAAAAATCAGCAGAACCAGGGGTCACGATTTGAAGCTCCAGGGAGGAAGACTCAGAACCAATGTCAGGAAGTATTTCTTCACGGAGAGGGTGGTGGATGCCTGGAACGCCCATCCGGAGGAAGTGGTGAAGACCAAAACTGTGAAGGATTTCAAAGGGGCGTGGAATTAACATTGTGGATCCATAAAGCCTGGAGGATGGGAATGAAGAGAAGAGGTATGGGGGTGGCTGCAGGAATGAGGCTACTACCTGGTGATTAATATCCTTATTCAATAAACGTTCACATGGTTAATGAGACTCCAACATTGCTCTATGCTTCAACAACAAGAGGAAATGTGGAAAAGAGAATTTGCATCCAGGCAACAACCAACAAGGTAGCACAGTCTGGGTAAACAAATAAGCGTGGGAGTAGCTTGCTTGTTGCGGCGGCTACTACCCCGAACCAATTTAAGCCTGTTACTTCACTTGGAAAGCATATCCAGCGCAGCTCACTGCTTCAACGGAAGAGGGAATGAAGAAAAGATTTATATTCAGACAACAACAAACAAGGACTGAATTGCACAGTCTGGGTAAACAAATAAGCGTGGGAGTAGCTTGCTTGTTGTGGCGGTTACTACCCCTAACAAATTAAGCCTGATACTTCACTTTGAATGCATATCCAGCTCAGCTCACTGCTTCAACGGCAGGGGGAAATGAAGAAATAGGATTTACATCCAGCCAACATCTAACAAGGCATTGATCTGAGCAGTATGAGTATACAAACATTGGGGTAAATTGCTCGATACGACAGTTACTACCCTCAAACATTAAGCCTTATACTCCACTTTGATACAGCTCCAACACTGCTCTCTGCATCCATGGTGGAGGTGGAAGGAAATTAGACTCAAAAAGCTACCAATAAGGGCCCTGAACTCAGCGGTCGGAGTAACAGATAAGTATGAGAAAATAAGTGTGAAAGCTTGCTGGGCAGACTGGATGGGCCAATTGGTCTTCTGACATCATTTCTGTTTCTATATGCATGGAAGTGGCTTTGAAAACTCCATTCACCTCTTTTTATAGCCCTTTCTTTAAAAAAAGAAAAAGAAAATAATTGTAAGACACGTTTTTGCAAACTAAAATTTATGGGGCTGGATTTTCAAAAGTTTACACGTGTCGGGCCTATTTTAAAAAGGCCCGGTGACGCGCGTAAAAACCCCTGGATGCGTGTAAGTCCCGGGGATTTACAAAAGGGGTGGTCCAGGGTGGGGAGAGGGCAGGGGTGTGGCCAGAGGCCTCCACTCGGCTGCTGTGCTGTGGATCGTGCTCCGGCACTCGGCCGGCGCGCGCAACTTACTTCAGCCCCAGAGCTGAAGTAAGTTTTAAAACAAACAAAAAAAAGAAGTTATCAAAGGTAGGGGGGAAAGGACAGGGGAGGTAGGGGAAGGGAAGGGAAGGTGGGGTGGGGGATTAGGAAAGTTCCCTCTGAGGCCGCTTCAATTTCGGAGCGGCCTGGGAGGGAACAGGGGGAGGCAGCGCGGCTCGGAGCAGGCTCGGCGTGCGCAAGGTGCTCAATTGTGCACCCCCCTTGCATGCGCCGACCCCGGATTTTATAACATGCGTGCGCCTGCGCGCATGTTATAAAATCAGGCGTACATGTGTGCGCACCGGGTAGTGCGCACACATGTACGCCCTCGCGCTCCTTTTTAAAATCTACCCCATGGATTTTATACTAAATTAGAACTAACTCCACAGAATTTGGAAGGTCAGTTGTGGATGGCACCGTTTTTAATCACATCCCTGACTCCATCCCTCCCATTGTGATTTCATATGGCAGGAAGTAATGGGATGTGAGTGATGAATGCAGCATGTCCATACCTTTTGTAAATAATAAAAATGTGCGTGCTAAAGGTTTGGTGCCCGAAAAAAGCTTTTTTTTTTTTTGTCCTTCCTCCTCCAGCTCAGTTGGAACCGCTGCAGGGATTCTGATGCCATGAACCGTCATTCCCCAGTGCTCCTCGTCTGGTCACTGCAACAATGGTCCTGAGGTTGGGAGCCATGCAATAGGGCTCCTTCTGGAACTCTCCATCATGGGCTCTAAATACTGCCAGCAGGTGTCACCCTTAACGACCACGGCTCCCTCCCTCCTCTCCTCAGGAGCAGAGACTGTGAATGCAGCATTGCCAGCCCCAGCTGATCCAGGAACTGAACCAGAGATCCTGTGCGCAGCAACTGCAACTGAGCCGACCCGGACCAAAAAAATAAAAAGGTCTTAAAGAAATGTAAGCTGTTGCCAGGTTTATTTCCATGGGTAGGCCCAAATTATCACCCTGCTTCACGAATCAAACTGTGCTGAGCAGAGAAACTGAAGTTCATGAACTAAAGTTCATCTAGTATTACTTCTACTATTTATTAGAGGTATATAGGGAACCTTTTTTCACTTTTTTTTCATTTTATCGTTTCGAATACATTTTTAAATTTGTTTTTCGACTCTTTTAATGTTTATTTCAATTTGTTTCATTTACTGAAGCAGAACAAACATTAAAGAAAACATAACAAAACAAAATCCCCCCCCCCACCAAATCAGCAAAATAAATCCCCCAAGCCTCCCCCCCTAAGTCCCCCTAGAGGTCTCTTGCCCATTTACTGATGTCTGTGACGTAGAAAAGGGCGGGAGCAATCCCCAGCTGCTTCTGCCCTGCTAGGTCCTGGTCCCACTCTGACTCTGGCTGGCGCCGTTTCGATTGCACAGCCAGGGGGGGATCAGTCATGGGTAGATCTACTGTCGCATCTTCACTGTGGCGCGGGGCATCGGCTCCTGTGGTAATTACACTGCAACAGCTGCAGTTCCTCCCACTGCCAATAAGGGAATTCCTCTGAGGCATTATCGAGTGTAACAGAGTCCCACATGCCTCAGAGAGGTCTACGGAACAGGCCTGGAGGGCAAAGAATGCGGACGGAGCAAAGCAACAGACTAGTCCTGCGGAATAGCAGAAAAACACAAGTAAAGTTGCAAGGGGGAGAAGGGAGACAGAGAAGCAGAAGAGAGGATGTTCCCCGGGGAAGAGATCTGGAAGAGGGCGGGTCGGAGTTCCAGCTGGGAGATGGGGGCACCCACACACAGAGGCCCTAGAAATGAAACAGATCAGACGGACCAAGGGAGAAGGAAAAGTGAGCAGCAAGGTGGTGGAGAGCACTTGGGAGACGTTTAGGAGAAGCCCAACTCCACCCAAGGCGAAAGACAACCAAAGGCCCCCTGCTCAGGAGAAACCAGATGCAGAGGACTGGGCGGGCGGAAGTGAGACAGCCATTGTATACCAAAATACCTCATTTGTCCCATTAGCTACTAAATTGTTTGGTTTCTTAACCTTGACTGCAACTTTAGCCAGCCTCATCATTCAAACAAGGCTGCGCAACAGCGTTTTTACAGTAGCATTAAAAGATGATAATTTAGGACTGCTGAACAAAACTTGAAAAAATGTCTTTCTGGGCAAACACTTGACTCCAAGGCTGCGTAATACAATACATTTTTGTTCCTTCCCTCCGTGCTTGTGACACTCAGCTTATATATGTTGCCAAAACCTTCAGAGGAATATATCTGTGCAGATAAACTGGATTTCTCCTTCTCCCCCTGTCCTGCTACCCAATTGTTATTTCCAAAATGGCTCAATGGAGATATTGTTTCATTCGCGGACCTCTTCTGCGGGAATTAACGCATGCGTTTCGAATTAGAGTGAAAGAAATAAACATAATTCCTATTCGTGTGACCCTAATATCATTAGAGTTTTCTAAAATGGAATATTACATTTCAGCATTGATTTCTGAGCCAACCAGTTCCACTGTGATGGCAACAGAAACCCTAACAAGGAAGACTCATCGTTTATAGAAAGAGGAAAATAAAAACTGCACAGTTTTAAAAAAAATTTCTTTAAGCTCTCCCCCATTCATTTCCTCTTGCCACCTTAAGGGTTCTCATGTTCAGAACAACGTCACAAATTACCTCACATAGAATGGGGTCTGATTGGTTCACGTGACAAAATGTTATTTGCCGCATCATAATTAAGGTGGACCAATTGGATTGAGGTAGTGTGAGGTAGTCAGTGACTCTTGCTGAGATGGAGGTTCAGGGGAATTGCAGGACAGCAGTTTAAAGGATTAAAAAAAAAAAAAAAAGGCAATGTAGCTATAACAATGTGGATTGCTTGAGTTGGGCGGTACTTCTTGTCAAAGTGCATGTTGGAAACTGTTATTGTTTGTAAGGTTTTGGGTGGACCCTTGGACACTGTGGCAGCTGACCACGCCCACAGGGGGAAGTCCCGTGAGGGGCCACAGGTCAGGCTCAGCTTTGTGGACACACAACACAGAGTTATATCTTTTATTAGACAGAGTTGAGAAGCCACCAGTGAGTAAGATGAAGCCCGGCTGGGTTAGGGTTCCTCAGGATACTGGAACAGCGCTTCCCTCTATGGCTGTGCTGTAGTGGAGAAAACTGAGATAGTGAGTACAGTGGAGCATACACAGGGTTCTGGTATGGAGCCTCGTTAGTTGAATACTCACACAGCGGTTTCTCCCGGAAGGTGACACAGAAGCTGGAATAGAGGCAGGCCCTCGAGGAGCGAGTACCTGGTTCCAGGGAACAGCTCTGAGGAAATAAAGTTGGTAACTGACTGATGATGTAGGCAGCGGTTTCTTCCAAGCAGAGGCGATAAGTTCAGGCAGCGAGTCAGGGAACATGGGCCCTCGAGGAGCGAGTACCGGTTCCTGATAGCGACCTGAATGAAATGAGAGAGGCCCACGAGGAGCGGGTACCCCGTTAGGATAAAGTCCAAATGTTGGAGAGGCAGAGTAGCTGGGTACGGAGAGCAAATCCCATCCGTAAGGATTCCCTTGCTAACTCGATTAGCTAGCAAAAGGTGTAGGCTTTTGTATCCAGGATGCGTGACGTCATCACAAGGGGACGCCCCTGAGGTTCGTGCCAAAGAGAGAATAAGAAGCAGGGCCGCGCAGCGCGCGCGCCCTTTGGTATCTGGACAACATGGCGGGATGCAGCTCCCAAGTCGGACCGGGGACGCCGGAGAGGACGGCAGGCAGACGCCGCGGCAGCCAGACACCCATCAACCGTGGGAGGAGTCGCAAAAAAGGGAAGGTGGGCGGAATGGAGACATCGGGCAGCGACAGTCGTAACAGAAACAGGGTGTAGCATGCATCGCTTAGAGTGCAGAAGAACACAATCACACTCTGTATTGGTCGGTTCTGGTACCTTTTATTGGAGCAGTATCAGAACTATCCAGAAATGCTGTTGTACAAGAGCTTTCCAGTCCACATGGATCCTGTCTCCTGATGACTTTTAAAGTAACATACTCATTTTGTGGCAAGGACATCTTGGGACCTGCTGGGATACATCATTAAAGTGACTTTTCCATTAACTCGTGTCACTTCTATAGCTTCTGGGGAGCCTTCTTTTTCTTGGTGGCTGTCCCCATCAGGCAGTTCCCTGCTATTTATTTTTATTTTTTTTTTTTTGCATTATGACTTTATCCCTGATCATTTCAGAAACAGACAGCACTGAACGTTCAGTCAGTTTGAGATTTCAGTTGAATATACATGCCTTCCTGCTCTGCTCTATAGTAGTAACACTTTATTCTGCCCACCTTGTAATCCCGGCCAGAAGGCAGGAATTTGCACCGTGTGCGTAATTGATGGTTGTAATTTTTCTTGCTTCTTCATTGCTTATTGCTCCAGGATGATTTTCCCTTCCATGCCCTCATTCTGGTCCCCTGTCAAGAAAAGATAAACTGGAGCTGACTCCTTCTAATGCTAACATTAATGTGCACTACAAAAGTGAACACCCAGAATCTTGGCAGCATTCTACTATGTCATGTAATTTGTATGGCAGACTGAATCAACTGGAAACAAGCCCATTGGCTACTAGGGGGTATAATAAAATATTGAGTATCAATCTTGGCTACTGGTGCAGGATTCTTGAAGTCCAAGTCGCTGCTGCATTTTATTTTGTTTACCTCTGTGCTTTTCACTGATAATAATCTCCGACACAAACGGAAAATTCATTTTGACGATTCTAAAATGTTTTCAAATTATTATTTTTTGGCCCCAGAGTTTCCTCCTGCTTTTTTGGCTTCTAGTTCTGTCAGATATGATTTCTACTGGGATACGGTGTCATGGGCCCCATTAGTTTAAACAATTTCCTGCACCCTATCTAGGCCAGCCCTCTCTAGGCCCCATTTTTTTAAACATTTCCTCAACCCTATCTAGGTCAACCCTATCTAGGTCAGTCCTTTACCATAGTGGCTCTCAACCTGGTCCTCAGGATACACCCATCCTGGTGTGATTACAAGATATATGCAATAAATATGCATGAGATAGAGTTGCATTTACTGTTTCCATTGCATGCAACTCTAGCTCATGCATATTTATCATGAATATCCTGAAAACCCGATTGGATGGGTGTGTCCCGAGGACCAGGTTGAGAACCACTACTCTACCAGGAGCTGGGATCTGGTAATGATGCTCACCGAGTCTGGCCACTAGGTGTCACCATTGTGTGAGAGCTGACTTTCCCTACCAGGAACTGTGAGCACTGCCTCAGCAATAATCTCAGCCTTGGCCGGTCTGAGGAGAGAAGCCAGGCCTGGCATGGCAGTGTGCTGCACAGCTATTGAGTTCTTAATTATTATTTTTTAATCCTTATTTCCATTTAAAATATATACTTGTTTTATAATAACAAAAATGACTTCCAGTGGTAATTCAATCTCCATACTTTTGTAATTTTTGGTTTCTCTGCTGAGATTGTCAACAATGGGGCCAGTTAGTGAAACACCCTGGTGGCAGCATTAATGATCAGGGCAACTAAGTGCAAAGGATCCCAAACAAAGGAACACAGGGAAGAATACACGGTGAAGCTGAAGGAGATAAGGAAAGAAATCAGAAAAACAAAAGGTCAAGCGGAAGAAAGGATTGCCAAAGAGGTTAAGCGAGGTGACAAAATATTTTTCAGAATATCAGAGAATGGAGGAAGGCCTGAGGTGGTATAATAAACTTGAAAGGTGACAAGAAGCAAGGTGTGGAGAAAGATGAAGAAATAGCATAAATATTAAATAGTTCATTGCTGGTTCACAAGACCATGGATGCAAGTGGGGTAGACTCCACCCATTTATAGAGGAGAAGGTAAGGGAAGAGCTAGGAAAACTGAAAGTGGACAAGGCCATAGGGCTGGATGAGGTACATCCTAGAGCACTGGTTCTCAACCTTTTCCCCTTCATGACACACCTGACAGACCACGCTCACACGTGTGACACACTTCTCATTACAATTCACGGTGGAAATAAAAAATAAAGGCCCAGTATTATTTTTATTGTTAAGAATGACACAAGGGAAAGATATGTATTCTGTCTGAACAGAAATTGCATACATAGTAAACATCTCATACCAAAACAGCACCAATTTCCAGTACTCAAACAGTAAACACCTTACCTAAGAAAATGCAACACTGAAAATATTTCACCAGGCCTTAAGACACCAATACACCTCCTATTAGGAAAACGGAACAAGCCAGGCTACTATAGAGCCCTACACAGAAACTACACTCCAGCAGAAAACCTCACCTGAATCATAAGTGCTGACCCTCACCTAACAAAGAATAAAGAGACCAAAACGCATAACTAGAAGCATGCAGACAAAAACTGAATTGGAAACTGCAACAAACCAGAGTCTCTGTATGCAGTGTAACAAAGGAAAATGAGAAACATCACCAGTCCTTATAAAATAAATCAAGAAATATAAAATCAATAGCAGCAAAACCATACTAACAAAAAGAATAGATTATTTCAAAACAGCCGATGAATTGAATATTCAATAATTAAAAAGTCATATAAAAAATTTCTAGATACCAATAAAATATTTCAAAATAGGGGCAGGCTGTGCGCGTGCGTGCATCTGGGCATGGCTAGCATGGAGGAAGACGCCGAACCTCGGCGTGAGGCCTGGCGTGCAGTGGAAGGCCTGGCGACCACCGCCATGGACCGCCGGGGCCTAGCTGGACTAGCAACTACAGCGAGGGAGGTCGTCCCGGGACCCGCTGAGGAACTATGCAGGTGAGCGGTCCTGTGCACAAGACAGCCGCGGGCGGGGCGCGTAACATTTGCTGGGCAGACTGGGTGGACCATTTGGTTTTTATCTACCGTCATCACTATGTTGAGAATGTTAACTATCAACTGGAAGCTGAATACAGTCCACCTATTTTTTATGCATAGGTTTGGGTTAATTTGTTTCTAGATGCAATGTGGTAAAGCCCAGGACTGGCTCATCTTGCCTGTTTTGATAAAGAGCTGTATGGTTACTCTACAGAGGCCATCAAATGATTATGAGGTGGAAATAACTTTCAGTCACTGCCGAATTGAACTGGCTTTGAACCAGTGACCTGGAGGTAAAAAACTTTATAAGCCTGCACCAATCCAGTGAACCTGTCAGAATTCCTAGGAAAGATGAATTAAAAGAAACCATTTGGTAATACCTTTCTCCATAGGCCAACATAAATAGCATTGCCTCAAAAAAGAATATACCACTTGGAGATGAAAATGCGCAGAATTAGGGTGTATGAGCTGGTCAAACATTGTTCTTTTCCATCTTCCTCCTTGAGTTTTGTCAAGACCATAAGTCTAGGGTACTAAAAATGCATATTTCAAGTAAAAGAACAAAGAATTGTGGATGGGGAAATATGTTTTTTTCTAGTTTAGAACCCACTGGAACTGTGCAGGTTGGAATCTTGCATGAAAAATGAAACATTTTGCTGCTCAAATGTGTCTAAGTATTGATTTTTCCCTCTATTTCATGCTAGAGAATGCAAGGATGATTGTGGCCTCCACTTGACTATGGTCCTTTCTGACTGGCTGAAGTAACCTTCAGCTTCCTCAATGTCATTCAAGGGCATTGGGACTAGGAAGCTGGATGTCTTTAGTGTGGTTGTAGATCCCAAAGAGCAAATAGTAGCAGACAGGGTTGTGCAATGCAGCGGCATAGCCAATGCAGCGGCATAGCCAGAACTGAATTTTTTGAGGGGGCCAAGGTTAATATAGGTAGGTACTGTGACCAGCTCCCTTGCTCCACCCCCACCCTACCTCATCCTATCTGGGTGTTCATGGTAGAAGCTACAAAACCCTTTTAATTTCTGGCAACATTCTGAATCTCCTGTCTCTTCACCCTCTCCCTGCTGTATCTCTGCTGTTTCTCACTCTCTCTATTTTATATTGGGTTAACTGCTGAAGAACAATTATGTAACTAGCAAGCTGATACAGTAAAGTGGGGCCACGGTTACCCTGCTCCTAACCCGCTTTCTACTCACTTTCCGGCCGCGTTACCCCTTCCTGCGATACACTATCCCCTTTAACCCATCCTTACCGCCTCTTTAAATCCCCGAGTAACCCCTTCCGCACGCGGCATGTATATTAAATGTAAATGATCGAATTAGCTATTCTCTCCCATACAGTAATGCGTGCCCCGACTATCGCTATTTTACCCTGCCGTTTTGCCGCGCGTTTAACCTGCTAACTTACCGCCTACCCTTACCCCTGCGTTAGAGGCAGGGGTAAGGGTAGGCGGCAAACTTTCCCCCAAAAGGAAACCTCTAAAAACCTAAAATCCCCTCCTCCCGAAGCGACGTTTTGTTGTTTTCTTACTTTTTGTTGCTTTCAGCTCCTTCCCTTCTCTGCCGTCCTCCAGAGGGGCAGCCGGCGGCGAAAGTGGCTTGCAGCATTCCCTCGCGACCATGTGCAGCGTCTTTTGAGAGGAACCGGAGTCCTAGCGCCTCCAGTGCCCTGGAGGAAAAATCCTATCCACCCCCCCCGGAGAACCCAGCTGGGGTTGAGAGGCATGAGTACCGAGTGAATCCCCTTCCCCAGGGCAGTGCCCCTGACAGGGGCTGCAAGGTAGCGAAGCGTACTTTCATTGGCTGAGCACCCGTCAATTTGGGCGCTCCAGCCAATGAAAGCACATAGACGGGCGCGCGTGACGCACGCCATGACGTCACGCGCGCCCGTCTATGTGTGTCTGGTTTCCAGGCATTCCTAAACTTTTAAGGGGCTGAGACAGGGGGATAATTACTTGCCAATAGAAAGACTTTGATGGTCTCAAAGATCTACAAGGCAGAAGGGACAATGGACTGGCAATCATTCCTGTGCCTCTAGGCTTTTTAACTTCTGCAGCTTTCAGGGGCTAACTCAGATGGGACAAAACCCTGATGCTAGGAGTGGAGGCCTGAGCCAAAAGGGAAGGGGGAGAGGCCCCAAGACTCACCTTTGGTTATGCCATTGGTCTAATGGTGGTTTCATACATCCATACCACAAGCTTCTTTTCCTGTTGATAGCAGGGCTGAATTAGCCATGCTGTTGATGGGACTGTCTATCAGGCCCAGGAGGCGGAGCTTTACCAAAGCTGAATGCAGAGCTTTGCTCTGCGGCTGCATGTGTGTTCCCGCGCAGGAAGACAGATTCTCCTCAGTCTGTATTTTCCACGTGCGGGATCACACGCGGAGCACCTTGTCTCCTCAGACAGGACAAAAAGAAGAAAGAAGAATAAGAGAAATAAACAGAAACATCGAAGGGAACATGCCACGACCATCAGGGTTTCAATCCCTGTTCATATGGCAAAATAATGTCCGTGACAGATGGACATTCCCCAATGCTATGTGTGTCTGGGCTCAAACCAAAAGCAAGAAGACTGTTCCCATTGCAGCAGGAATGTCGCCGAGAGCCCGACATCAACAGGGCTGAAAAACATGGAAAAAAACTTCGTGGGACCAGCGGGTCATATGGCCCCCTCTGTCTGAGGCGCATTCTTCGCCTCAGACAGAGGTAGGAGTACAGGCCGAACAGATCACAGGCCACCATCAGAATCACGCAAGAACGCTGAGTTTAGCGCCGCTGGAAGCAGCTGGGGCAGGAACCTCTGGCGCCGGCTTAACAAGCGTCGAAACATGGTATCGGACACCGACGCAATCAACATTGACGAAATCAATGTCAAAGCACCCTCATCCGACGCTGACACATTCGACACCGGCGCAATCAGCACCCAAAGCAGATTCTTTCGACGCCGGTGCAACCCAGTGCTGAAACAGATACTTTTGACGCCGGCACAAGCCACACCCGAAGCAGTCACATCATGCGTCGGGCTCAACGCATCAGACACAAAGATCGACACAGGTGACACATAAACACCCAAAATCGACCCACAAATCATCTCATGCGGCTCAGACCCCTGTAAATCAGACATGCCCGAAAGGACCTCAACCACAAGATGAGCAGATAGTGGAACCGTCACGACCACATCCTAGACCTTCTTCTACACCATCATCAGTACATTCCCATGGGGATAGCAATGAACCCCATAAAAGAAAATCCAAGCAACACCACATTAGTGACGGGAGTCCGTCACCTACCTCAGAAGGGTTTTATACTCATCTGTATCCGTCTCAACCGGATAGAGGCATCAAAAGAAGGAGAAAATCTCTAGCAACATCAAGAGAGGGATGGAGTGATGAAGCGTCACTATTTTCCTCATCATCATCCTCGCCCATTTGAGTGTATTTGGATATGTCTTCAGTATCCCGAAGACGTAACCTCTCTGTACATCTATCTACAAGAGCCATTACAGGGAGAAGAAGGTTTACCCTATGACCTCCCTCCACATACCCTTAACCTACCAAAAATGCATGATTTTACACAACAGGCAATAACGCAGATCTCTTCCGCTCTCACAGGTTTGTTTGCCTCCATACAATCAAATTTACAAAATACCACAGGTGCCACCACCCCAATCTGAAATCACCAAATGCGCCCCCAAGCTCATCTCCAATAGTGCCACACATTCCACCCATGTCTCCACCAAGAGATTCTTCTCCACCTCCACATTCGCATCCCCAGGGTCCCACAGAACCACTCCCACATCCAGTTTCGCCGCCTACCTTCCCTGATACCTCCACGGGATATCCCTCCAACCCCACAGAGGAACCACAAGAACCATACTCCCCCCCCCCGGAAGACCTTTCCTACCCACAATTTCTTGATAAAGTGGGAGCAACTTTAAGTCTGGACACTCAGAAAGTTCCAGACCCTAGAACAGAAGGCTCTAGGGATCTTAAAGATCTTTGATCTTCCCTCTGAACCCACTTCATTACCATCCATCAAGTTTTGGACTCCCTGCTGGAGAAAATCTTGGGAGACTCCTTTCACGATTACTCCAGTATAGTTCAAGATGTGGACATTCCAATTCTATTCACCACTGCAATTGCCACTATGCCTCTTTATCGGTGGAGTCGGCGCTACAAAGGGCAAAGAGAACAAAAACACACCAGTGCTCCCCAAGGGAAAGATCATAAATATTTGGACGACTTTGCAAAAAAATGTTTCCAGTCCGCGATGTTGACAGTTCACATAAATCAACATCAATTTTACATAGTCCAATATTTATATGAGTGTGTGCAGCAATTAAAACTCCTATTTCCATCAACGGAGACAACATGAGCCCCACCTCAATCATTACATGACATGGAGGAGGCTACATGGCACCTCCTCAGAATGATCTATGAATCATTCGAAACAAATTCTAGACCATCTGCAACAGCTATCGCAGCCCGTAGAATAGCATGGCTCAGATCCAGTGCTATTCGTGAAGACATCCACAAAAAGTTGGCAAACCTCCCCTGGACAGGGGACAACTTGTTCGGAGACTGTAGCACAACTCAAAAAACAATCAGTAGCAGTACAGTCCTTAACCAACCCCACACTACATACCTCTTTCTCTCGTCGCTACCTGCCGCAGTTTCGACGTCCCACATATCAAAGATGTCAATTCAAGCCTTACCAATCTTATAGAACGACTCCATATCCACCAGTTCAATGCCCACAGGGACAACAAACCAACAGTGAAGAGGTCGTCCAAGAAACCAACAGGCACAAATGTAATCAGCACAACAATCCAAAACCGCGTCATCTTTTTAAAGGTGATTGGGCCACCATCCCCTACATTCATTGGCGGCATATTAACCAGTTTTCTACAAGCATGGTCAACGATCACCACAGATCTATGGGTGTTGCAGATCATCAGAGAGGGGTATCAACTGAATTTCTATACCAGGCCATCTTTCCCTCAGCTGTGCCATCTCAGAGGAAATCGAGGAAACCAGGCACAGCTGGAAAATAAATTATCCCACTTTCGCACCCAGAGAGCGATAAAATCCATACCTTCAACCCATTACAATGGGTTTCTACTCCCCCTATTTCCTAATTCCCAAGAAATCGGGTGGATTATGCCCCATTCTGGATCTCAGGGAATTAAACACCTGGTAAGAGAAAAGTTCAAGATGGTATCTCTCAAATCGATTCTGCCGCTTCTACAATGCAACGACTGGCTGTGTTCCCTGGATTTGAAGGATGCTTATACTCATATCCCAATGCATCCAGCATCTTGGCAATACCTCTGCTTCCAATGCAATGGCAAACACTACCAATACAAGGTCCTTCCTTTCGAACTCTCAGCAGCTCCCAGAGTTTTCAAGAAATGCATGGCAGTGGTGGTGGCCCACTTAAGGAAAAAAGAAATCAAATTATTTCCTTATCTCGACGATTGGCTCATCGTCGCCTCTGACCCACAAGAACTACAAACTCATCTCAAACAAACTATCGAATGCCTCCAACAATTAGGCCTTGTCATAAATTATGAGAAATCCAAACTCACTCCCTCTCAAACTCTTCAATTCATAGGAGCGCAACTAGTTACAACAAGGAACAGAGCTTTCCTTCCAAAAGAGAGGAAACTTCTTTTACGAACGTTTCTACTCAAACTACAATCTACACCAAAGCCGTCAGCTCGTTTAGTGCTGACGATTCTGGGACACATGGCAGCGGCCATCCATACAGTCCCAAATACCTGCCTCCATATGCGCAGACTACAGTGGGGACTAAAATCTCAGTGGTCTCAGCATCGGCAACCTCTATCTCATGTCCTATCCCTGACACAGAGAGATGAAGAGGGATTTAGTGTGGTGGCTTCAAAGGAGTACCCTCACTAAAGGCACATTGTTCCTCCAACCCTCCACACAATGCAGTCCTCACAATGGATGCTTCGCACAAAGGTTGGGAGCTCAACTAGACCATCCAGACACATAAGGTCAATAGTCCCCGATAGAGCAAACTTACCAAATCAACTTACTGGAACTGAGAGCAATAAGGAACGCCCTCAAAACATTCGCCCCATATCTGAGAGGGAGAAGAGTAATGGTTTACACAGACAACTAGGTGGCAATGTACTACATAAACAAACAAGGAGGGTCAGGTTCTTGGAGCCTATGCAATGAAGCGCTTCTCATACTGGAGTGGGCTCACAACAATTCGATCCACTTGCAAGCAACATATCTCCCGGGCATCGCCAACACTCAAGCAGACAAGCTCAGCAGAATCTTTCACCCCACATGAGTGGGAGTTAAATCAACAAATAGCAGATGACGTTTTCGAATAATGGGGCGTACCAGACATGGATCTTTTCGCTACCGAACAAAACAGAAAAGTACATCAGTCTTGCTCAATCCTGCCCAGTCATCTGCGGATATCACAAGATGCCTTCCTCATACCATGGACGGAAGGCCTCCTGTATGCTTTTTCTCCAATTCCATTCATATCCCGCACAATTCAGAAGTGCATACAGATTCAGCAAATCTTATACTCATCGCGCCAGCATGGCCATGGCAACCCTGGTACATGCATCTGCTCACTCTGTCGATCATGACTCCGATCCTCCTGGGAGACTCGCAATGACCTCCTATCTCAAGAGGACGGCTCGCTACTACATCTGATGCACACCTCATTACGTCTCACTGCTTGGAGATTGAAAGGATATTACTAAATGAACAAGGAATCTCGTCTCACGTACAAGACATCATATTGGTGGCAGAAAACCATCAACTAGGAAAAATTACTGAGCAAAATGGAGACGTTACTCCACATGGTGTGAGTCGCACCATCTAAACCCTACCGACTGCTCTCCAGAATTTCTCCTGGATTACCTGCATATGCTATATAGCTCAGGTCTCGCTATCGCATCAGTACAGGTTCACTTAAGTGCCATAGCAGCTTTCCACAAACCACATCAGGATAGGTAAATAGCCTCGCATCTACTGGTAACAAGATTCATCAAAGGTCTCACTCACTTACGGCCTCCGATTACCAAACCACCGGTTGCCTGGGATCTAAATATTGTTTTAGAACAATTAATGAGGTTTCCATTTGAACCTCTGGAGTCAGTGTACCGAAAATATCTCTCTTGGAAAGTGGTTTTTCTGGTGATAGTCACTTCAGCCCGTAGAGTTAGCGAACTATAGGCCTTAGTTCACTATCCACCATACTTGCAGTTTTACAAGCAGAAGGTTGTACTCAGAACTCATCCTTCATTTCTTCCAAAGGTGGTTTCAGCCTTCCATTTAAACCAAGCAATTGAACTTCCAACATTCTTTCTGAAACCACACCAGAACAACAGAGAAAATCTGCTTCACATGCTAGACTGCAAAAGAGCACTAGCTTATTACAAGAATAAGACTCAATCTGATTCCAGACCTTCCCAGCTCTTTCTCTCATTTAACCCGAATGTGCCAGGACTACCAGTATCAAAGCGCACTATATCGAGCTGGATTACACAATGTATTCTGTACTGTCATCAAAAGGACATTGTATTATCTACAAAACCGAACGCCCATCAAGTACGTGCAGTTTCGACTTCCATAGCTCACTTGAAACACATTCCTCTTCTGGATATTTGCAAAGTGGACCCATGGTCATCTCTGCATACTTTCACTTCCCATTACTGTCTTGATCATCAAGCTTCTGCAGATGCCAAAACTGGTCAAGCAGTCTTACAAACTTTTACGAATCCATAAACAGCAATTGACTACCCATGTTGGGTCACGCCCTTTTCCAAAGGAATAACAAACAGTCAACCATGGCGTGACCAGGAGCTTGGGACTCCCATCAACAGCATGGCTAATTCAGCCCCGCTATCAACGGGAAAAGCAAGATTGTTTACCGTAAACGGTGCTTCCGTAGTTAGCAGGATGAATTAGCCATGCGGATCCTCCCGCCTCCCTGGACAGTTAATACGACACGTAGACCTATAGCTTAATTACTGACTGAGGAGAATCTGTCTTCCTGCGTGGGAACACATGCGCAGCCGCAGAGCAAAGCTCTGCATTCAGCTTTGGTAAAGCTCCGCCTCCTGGGCCTGATAGACAGTCCCATCAACAGCATGGCTAATTCATCCTGCTATCTACGGAAACACTGTTTACAGTAAGCAAACTTGCTTTCATCTGCCTCAGTTTTTCTTAGAAACCACTTTTAAGCTCAGTGCTTGGACACAGCATAATTTATTTATAGGATTTATATACCGGATGTTCCTGTATAATATACATATCACACCGGTTTACAAGGAACAAGAACTATTGCCTCGTTAGCGGTTTACATTGAACAGATTAAACAATTAACAATTAGTAGTTATTTGCTGAAACAGTTAACAAGAAACATGAAAGGCGCAAGGAGGAACTTAGTGGAGCTTACAGTGAACCGAAACATGATTATATGATTATATACATTTCAATAGTGGTCTCTGGTGAGGAACAGAAATGCTGGCCTCCAGTTTTATAAGCTTCCATCCCATATTGATTTCCTTTGAAACATAGAATGGAAAATAATCACAGATGTCCGTGTCGGAAAGTGAACAAAAAAGTAGGAGTTTCACTCACTGTAATTGAATAGTGTAAGGATGACTACTCAAAGGTGACGAACGTAAGTGAACTTTAGAGATCACCCTCAGGTCCCTTTTACAGACATCACACCTTCTGCTAATAACCTCCTCAATGTCTTTTTTTCTCCCTCCTCCCACATATAATCACCATTGTAAGATAATGCATTGCATGGCAAAAAAATAATTCACCTGACTCACCATGTCAAGGACTCACCATCCTCACTTACGTTTCCTGATTAACTGCACTGGTGTTCCTGAAAAACAGCAACAAAAAAAATCTACGTAAGTTATGACCAAGCAAATTTATGAATGGAGAGCCTAGGCCCAATAAATATTACTCTGTCCTGAATATGATGCACGCAAATCTGTCCGAAATTTAGGTCGTCTCTCCCTTATAATCATACTGTTCCTCCTACTGCAATATAATTAATTTTTAAAGATAAATTTCAGTGCCGTAGGAGTGGATGTGATGAATCGGTGTGACCTTTTAAAAGTTAAAAACCCACAGAGGGAGAGAAAGTCAGAAGCTAGCACGCTGGATTCAAGAACATCAGTCAGTCTTTCCTGCTCCCTCCTCCCCCAGCTAAGCACGCCCTGCCCCGTTATTTATTTATTTTCTGGCACTGTGTTTGTTGCACAAAGTCACTTTTGCCATTTGCATCGGCGCTCTTGCAGGTCCCATTCCGCTACAGTGATTTATTGCTGTTGGGCACCCACAGTCTCTATAAAAAGAGGATTTCCTGCCTGTTCAGCTTGTGTTTGACAGCCATGCATAGCTCTTCATTTTTCATGTGGGTTACAGCTTCCAGCGGGTCTGCAACCTGGAACCTAGCAAAGTACAGGTGGTCTTTGCAAGATGAAAAATAGAATGCTTGGAAATGTTCAGGTTGCAATCTGTGGTTTTTTCCCCCTTCCTTAAAAAAAGAAAAGAAAGGGGAACTCGTTTATCTCTCCCTTGTGTATGGATTGACCATAAATAAATTCAAGGCGTTGTTAGGTGTTTGAAGCTGTAGATTTATATCAGGTTGGCAACACGAAGTCAATGTCTTGTAAAAAAAGGGCATAGTAAATATTTCAGGTGCTGTGATATATATATTTTTTTCGCCAAAATCCCAGGCATATTACAATCAAGAGGGAATGCTTCAGATTTGAAGCTCAGCTTGGCAGGGCAAGATGTTCTGTACTTCGTAGGTAGTGGAAATTGAAGCAAAGCAACTTTGGATTTTGCAGCCAACTATAATTTCGATATGTATGCATGCTCTTAGGGCGTACAAGTACTAGGGAGTCCTAAATTAAATTCAAGGGGTGACTTTAGGAAGTGAATTGGAGAAAATGGGCTCACTATGCTGTTTTTTTTTTTTTAGAGAGGTTTTGGGATTTACATTATGCTAATAACTTTTTTGTATAATATATTCTTGTTGACTTTGCTGGCTCATTCTCTAGTGACAGTAGGGACCTAGTTCAGCGAACTGTTATGAATTGTTAATATTATTATATTTTAATTATGTTATGAATTTGTTTTTATGAACTGTATTATTCTGAATTGTATTTCTGATTTGCATATAATTTGTTATGACTTGAACTGTTTTTATATTCTGTGAATAGAAGGCAGTCTAAACAGAATGGAAAAGCAAGATATTATATACAAATAGAAACAGAAATTTTGAAAAGATGATTATGAAGAAATGCAAATCAGTAGATAATGGTTAATTTATTTTAAAATGAACTGGCAATGGCCAGCAATGTAGAATGAAACAATTGAATTGTCATATTATGCTGCACTGGCAAGTTAACTAATACAGTGCAAGTTTAAGGATATATTCACAATTATAAAATGTTTTGCAGTTTTTGACTAATGCCATTGACCAGAGCAGGACATGTGGATTGGTGTTGTTGGCTTATAATTAAGAGTGTGAAAAATATTCATAACAAAAGTGAAAATCTGCTGACACATTTTCATATAAATGTCTACTGAGAATATTTTCACCATTGCATTGAGGGGTCATTTAAAAAAAGATTTACATACATGAACCCCATTGATGCATGTAAATTGGCTTTTGAAAATTATCTAGGGGGAGGGAGGTATGCGAGGAAAATCTGCACGTAACTCTCACACACATATAGGTGAATTTTAAAAGCCTGGCATGCCCCAAAACTGGGAGATACTTGAGCATGTCCAGCTGGCGCGCACCGAGCAGATTTTAAAAGGTGCCTGTGTACGCGTGTAGTTTCCCAGTACACACATAGGTAAGAGAGCCCAAAAAGGGGTGGGGCATGGGCCTGGCCTGGGTGGAGAAATGGCGGGACATGGGCTTTTCTGGGACTTTAACATGAAATGTGCACATATAGGGGTAGATTTTCAGAGCCCTGCTCGCCTAAATCCGCCCAAAACCGGGCGGATTTAGGTGAGCAGGGCCCTGCGCGCCGGGAAGCCTATTTTACATAGGCCTCCCGGCGCGCGCAGAGCCCCGGGACTCGCGTAAGTCCCGGGGTTCTCGGAGGGGGGCGTGTCGGGGGGCGGGCCCCCCTCGTCGCGGCGTTCCGGGGGCGTGTCGGCAGCGTTTTGGGGGTGGGTACGGGGCGTGGCTACGGCCCGGGGGCGTGGCCGCGCCCTCCGTACCCGCCCCCAGGTCGCGGCCCGGCGCGCAGCAGGCCCGCTGGCGCGCGGGGATTTACGTCTCCCTCCGGGAGGCGTAAATCCCCCGACAAAGGTAAGGGGGGGGTGTAGACAGGGCCGGGCGGGTGGGTTAGGTAGGGGAAGGGAGGGGAAGGTGAGGGGAGGGCAAAGGAAAGTTCCCTCCAAGGCCGCTCCGATTTCGGAGCGGCCTTGGAGGGAACGGGGGGAGGCAGCGCGGCTCGGCGCGCGCAGGCTATACAAAATCGATAGCCTTGCGCGCGCCGATCCAGGATTTTAGTGGATACGCGCGGCTCCGCGCGTATCTACTAAAATCCAGCGTACTTTTGCTTGAGTCTGATGCGCAAGCAAAAGTAGGCTGATCGCGCTTCTTTTAAAATCTACCCCATAAGTATTTACGTGAACAAGCGCGCGCCAGGGATCCCTGCCATGTAACTTTACTACTGCTAAGGATGGCGTGTAAGCAATAAAACAACAAAAAAAAACCCTAGGCTAGTCAGCAGGGTTTTAAGGTTTGGAGCTAACAGGGGGAAAGAGAGGCTAATAACCTTGGTGGGGGAGGGGATTTAGAAGTCCTATCCCTTAACTGAGCGAACTGAGAAAGAACTGGGAAAACTGGTAATGCATCTGCGCACGTCACTTATAAAATTCCCCCATTTACGCGGTAGAGGCGGAAGAGGCGGCATTTCTGTGCACATATGTGCGTGCATATAAAATTGTGCACACATGTACACACATTCAGTCCATTTTATACCATGCATACATATGTTATAAAAAGGCTGCGCACTTTGGCAATTGCCAGCAATTTATCCGAGGGAAATGGCTTGTCTTGACAACTGCTCACACTCAGGTTGGCTAAAGGTGCAGGCGGTTTTCCCCACAACACACGATTAATTTAACTGGATGAGGGAAGGCATTCTAAGTGGCGTGTTTAGGGCATGGTCAGAAAATGCCATGTGTAGATTGGAGTTTGAAATCTATCAAGCCGATACAATATTGTGCGCTCAAGCTAACGTGTTGGTTAACCCTCACTTAGACACTCGTTTTGGACACGTGAATGGGCGCCCTATGCAATTAGGGGTAGATTTTAAAAGAAGCGCGATCAGCCTACTTTTGCTTGCGCATCAGACTCAAGCAAAAGTACGCTGGATTTTAGTAGATACGCGCGGAGCCGCGCGTATCCACTAAAATCCTGGATCGGCGCGCGCAAGGCTATCGATTTTGTATAGCCTGCGCGCGCCGAGCCGCGCTGCCTCCCCCCGTTCCCTCCAAGGCCGCTCCGAAATCGGAGCGGCCTCGGAGGGAACTTTCCTTTGCCCTCCCCTCACCTTACCCTCCCTTCCCCTACCTAACCCACCCACCCGGCCCTGTCTACCCCCCCCCCCTTACCTTTGTCGGGGGATTTCCGCCTCCCGGAGGGAGACGTAAATCCCCGCGCGCCAGCGGGCCTGCTGTGCGCCGGGCCGCGACCTGGGGGCGGGTACGGAGGGCGCGGCCACGCCCCCGGGCCGTAGCCACGCCCCGTACCCGCCCCCAAAACGCTGCCGACACGCCCCCGCAACGCCGCGCGCTCCGGCCCCGCCCCCGACACGCCCCCCTCCGAGAACCCCGGGACGTACGCGAGTCCTGGGGCTCTGCGCGCGCCGGGAGGCCTATGTAAAATAGGCTTCCCGGCGCGCAGGGCCCTGCTCGCGTAATCCGCCCGGTTTTGGGCGGATTTACGCGAGCAGGGCTCTGAAAATCCGCCCCTAAGGTATTAGCGTGTCCATAATGCTCATGCAAACCTGCGCATACCAAAGAGCACTGATCATATTTAAATTCCATTTAAATGATTTCATTAGCCATTACCCCTATGCAGTAATGTGCGTCCAATACTTGCGCTTCCATAACAAGTTTTTATGCTTGATATTTTGCACCAGCTCTTTCCCTGGCATTATTGTAGAAAGAATAGCGATAGCTGATGATTCGCGAAGGCTTTGCTGACATTTACACCATGGAAACCCTGCACTTCTTTGTCTTGCTGACTTTTCTCTTGTGTCTGCAAACCCGATTAAGAACTGCCAGACAACGGAGGATGATTGTTCATAGAAACAACGATGGAAGACAAGAGGGCCATGCCAACCATGCGGCTGTACAGGTACCGGTAAGCAGAACAAAGAGAAATATATTTTTCACTCAATTAACCTCTGGAATTAATTCCCAGAGCATAAGTCTTTAGTGTAACAGGGTTTACCAAAGGTTTGCATAAGTTCGTAGAGGAGAAGTCCCTAAAAAGCTATTAATCAAAATGGAATATTTGCTTGCAATCTATTCAGTGCTAGTGGACTTGCCAGGTACCTGTGACTTGCATAGGCCACAGTTTTAAGATGGCCATGTGTCATGATTTATGTTATTCTGTTCTTATGTTTGTAGGTACAGCCCAGAGCCATCTGTAGACCTTATAGGCAATGTATCATTTGGCCACGGATAACCCTTCTTGGATTGCACGAATCTGAAGTGGTGCGAAGATATTGTCTCAGTTCTCGGTCAATTTTAACCCTTTATGAGGATCTGCATGAGGACACTGACTCCCCCTCGCCTCTCGCAACCATGCTATCCCTGGATTGGTGAAACTTCTGTGTGCTTTGCATTTTTTTGCAACCGGAAGTTTCCAGAATATGGTCAGACTTGCTGGAAGGATCGATCAGTCCTCATTTTCTCAGCACTTGGGACAAGTCTTGAGGGTGATGATGAAGCACATGAGGCAGGATATCTCATATTCACAGAACGCAGTGCAAATTCAGGAGAACCAGCAAGGGTTCTTTGAAATGTCTGGGATGCCCGATATGTTGGGCATAATAGACTGCACCCATATCGTACTGACCCCAAAAGCAGAACAAGAGAGGGCAATCTGCAATCGCAAGCACTTCCATTCCATGAATGTGCAGGTTGTGTGTGATGCACATCTTCAAATCCTGCACGGGGTGTCACGATTTCCTGGGAGCTGCCATGATTTCTGTATCCTTGTCCATTTGTCATTTGGAACTGATTTCCCCACAGAGAAATATGGCAATAGCTGGCTGCTTGGTAACTGTTGCTATGGGCCGGAAATGTGGATATGTGGAGGGGTTAGAGAAAGCCTGGTGGGATGGAGTGATGCGGGGCCCAGTACAAGATCATTTCTCACCAACATGATGTATGTTATTGAGTACTGTTGAATTCTGAAAGTTTTTCGTTTGTACTATATTGGTATGGTGGTGGGATTCTAAATAAGCTGACTATGTATCTATATTAGTGTTATCGATCTGACTCCTCGAGAGGGGAGGAGTTAGCAATCTGATAATGCTCACCCCGCCAGGAGGGCAGAGTTAGCAATCTGATCAGGATCTGCTCCCCCAAGGGGAGGAGCTAGCAATTTATGATTCTCTGTAGGCGGAGTTAGTGATCTGATGTGGGTTGGCTCCCACAGAGTGGCAGTTGAAATGATACCGCTCTATGGGGTAGATTTTATAAATTTACGCGCGCGCGTACTTTTGTTCGCGCACCAGGTGCGAACAAAAGTACGCTGGATTTTATAAGATACGCGCGTAGCTGCCTCCGGGCAGTAGTAACTTACACGCGTCGGTGCGGCAGGCCCCGACACAGGCCGCTGTGTCGGGGCACTCGGTCACGCCCCCGGACCGCCCACATCCCCCGGACACGCCCCCGATCCCAAACCGCGCCGCCCTGGCCATGCCCCCGACCGCGCAGGGGGGGGGTTAGGGTAGGTTTTCGGGGGGTACGCGCGTATCCCTTTGAAAATCTACCCCTATTAGTGTAAGGAATAAACACTTAGGGCTTCATTTTCTAAAGCTATCGCAGGCTTGCGCTAACAGCGCAAGCCTGCGATAGCTTGCAAAGGTAGCGCACACCTACGCTACCTAAATTGGGCGGAGTCGGCCCCGGAAGAGGAGGAGTCGGGGCATCCCCGGGGCCGACTCCGCGAAGACGCCGCGGACGGCGAAAAGGTAGGTGCCATTTCGTGTCCTATTTCGCACCGAATAGCTACACCTTCAATGGTGGCGCTATTGGGTGCGAAACCTGCTAGCACATTGGGTGCGAAACCTGCTAGCACAGGACCGCCCCCCCCAGGTCGACCCCCCGCCCCCATTAGCGCAATTTTCTAAAGTATCACAGGCCTGAGATACTTTAGAAAATGAGGCCCTTAGTGGAAATGGTGAATCCCTGGGCCGATGGCAGATGACAGCGCCCCCAAGAGGAGATCCTGAGAGGGACCACAGGCTAGGCTGGAGTATTGAGACAAACATAGATAGTTCTTTATTAGACAGGAGGTAGAACCAGCAGAGATGGCAGTAGTGAGCTGATGTGCCCGGCAGGGCTGAAGTCCCTCAGATACTGGAATTGCCATCTCTGAGTTGCTGAGCTGTAGGGAGAGACTATAGGTAGTGAGTAGACTGGGTATGCTGGATACATAACCAGTAGTAGATGATACACTCACAATTGTAGATATCTATAATGTCCTCTTATGCAACAGAGAGTCTTCAGTATTCAGGAACAGGAGCCGCAGGAGAGTTTTGGTTCTTATAGGCAGTCTGAAATAATAACTCACAATAACTGTGTATGGGATGGCTTCTGGAATAGAAGAGAGTCTAGGAGAGATTTAGGAACATAGGCCCTCGTGGAGTGAGTACTGGTTCCTATCTGCAATCTGTAATAGTAATCCATAAGATATATGTATGTGATAGCTTCTGAGAAAGGAGAGAGTCTGAGAAGGGTTTTAGGAACATGGGCCCTCATGGAGCGAGTACCGGTTCCTGCAATCTGCAATAATAACTCACAATCACCGTACCTGCGATAACGTCTTAGCCAGAAGGAAGTCTTAGAGATTAGTAATATAGGCCCTCGTGGAGCGAGTACCGGTTCCTATCTGAAATAGAACTCATAGTGTTCACATCTGCGATCGCTTCCAGCAATAGGAGTCTTCTGAGTATTCAGGGACATAGGCCCTCGAGGAGTGAGTACTGGATCCTGTCCTAGCAATCTGAAATCAAGAAGAGAGAGAGCGGGGCCCCTGAGGAGCGGGTACCCCTAGGTAAGTTTGTAGAGGCAGAGCAGCGGAGAAAGATTTCCCCTTGCTAACTCGATTCGTAGTTGCAAGCAAAGACCTTTTATGTTGGAAGCGGATGACGTCACCACGGGGGGATGCCCCCGAGGTTCGCGCCCTAGCTGGTACAAAGTCTGAAGCGTGCGCACGTGCACGCCCTTACGTCATCAGGAACATGCGGATCCGTAGCGTCAGGCCAACCGGGGATTCCGGGTCAAAGAGGTGAGAAGCCGCGGCAGCATCTGTCCGTCAGACCCAAAGGGAGTTGCCACAAAGGTAGAGAGGGTGGAGCGAGGGTGAGAACAGGCATGAACGCAACAATTAGGCAATTGGCGTACTGTATGTGTTTGCTGGTATAGTGACATAGTTTTTGATGCAATATTGGTTACCCTTTTTATAGGTGATGGAGGCTATGGCTGTAAGCCATGGTTACTTATTCTGCTCCTGGCCCCACATACTGCAGCCAAAAAACTGTACAACAAGGCACATACGAGGTCTGACATCGAGCAGACATTTGGTGTGCTGAAAAGCCAATTTCAATGCTTGGACTGATCTGGTGGTGCCCTGCAGTACAGTGCTGAAAAGGTTGCATGCTTTGTTTTGGCCTGCTGCATGCTATATAACATTGCGTTGCACTTCGGACTGGAAGAGGAGGTAGCCGCTGACTTGCCACCAGATCCACCGCTCCAATCAGCAGCAGAGGTGGACACCACAGTGTGGGGCTCCAAGATTCACTGAAGGGTCATTGATGTTTATTTCTCATGTAAGTTCTTCAGTTGGTGTGCATGGCAATTATAGGTGTTAGAGGAATTATGTTTGCCTCAAACTGTTGTGTATGATTGATAACTACCTCGCTCCAGCCCTCCCTCCCCTGCCCTATTCGCTCTGGCGAATGTTAGTAATGCTTTGTCCTTTAGCATTTCAGACACCACCAGCACAGAGGATGAGGATGAGGAGCCAGAGCCAGCAACACTGCACTGTCGGAGCATGACACCATTGCCAGCGGTACAAGAGTTAGCACCACTATCACCATCTCCTCCTTAACCACTTGTGGGTGTACAGGTGGCACCACCACCACCTATGCCCCCACTGGAACTGTTTCTCACTGCCTACCCCCTTGTCCCTGGAGGCTGGGAGGTTGTCGTCATCATCAACAGTGAAGTGTCCTCCACAGAAGCACCATCAGTGGCTCACAGGTTACGGGAGGAAGTCGCAGCATCTGAGGAAGGGCCCAGGGAGGAAAGAGAGCCTGCTTCCATTGAGGTGCGCTTGGATGCTGTGCTTGCTCTGCTGGTCTGGTTGAACCACAGTATGGACTCTGTGGAAGAGCTATTGGTGAATGTGGGGAGATTGTGAGTTATTATTGCAGATTGCAGGAACCGGTACTCGCTCCATGAGGGCATATGATTGAGCTCCTCTCAGCTATTGCTGGAGTTCAATTGCTTGTGGACAAGGCCTGAGCCTGACCAAGCTGCCCCCATTCCCCCAGTGGGTGACGCTCCTTCTCATCCCCCAGGGATACAAACACTGCCCCCACCCTGACCATCTCATCCCCTCCTTTTCAGTTGTTTTAATTATTGATATTTATTTATTTATTTATTATCTAATAAATATATTGTTTTACATTTTTATTATTGTAAAGGAATTTTTTTGTATATATTTAAACTTGATTATTTCAGTTACAAATCTTTTTGGTTGTCTTTTAATGATTAGAGTACGGGGTATGACATCCTAGCATCATAGAAGCTTCGGTAAATAAGGGAAACTTGGGATGCATTATCTGAAAAGGCCGGGGTGATCACATTACAATTCATATAAGGGCAATGGTTTTGGGTCCCACTAGCATAGGGCTCCTTGCCCAAGGGATGGGTTCAAGGGTGACTGGGGTCTAAAGTGCTCCCCTTCCCTGGATTCTTCATAGCTAACCTGATTTTGGGACATCCCTAGTGAGGAAAAAGGCAAATTATGATGCTGGATGAAGAGGGAAAGGGAAAGGGAGGCGAAAGCGATCATGATGAAGTGGGGTGTGGGCAACAATGAAGTGGCCCCTGTTCCTAGGAGTGCCCCAAATTAAAAAGCTTGGCGAAACAGTACATCACAGTCCGGATAATTTTATAATAAGGATAAAATTGACAAATGTAAAAACATTACTTCATATCTTTGAAAATGTCACTATCAAGAAAGCATAAGGTAAAACAGGTTAAGGTAAGCTTTATGAGAAAGCGTGCAGATAGACATATGTGTTATGTATAGAGGGCTTAAAAAGGTGTTTTACTTTTTTTGATTTATTTTCTGCAGTGTTTAATTCACAGGAATCGTGGTTTGTGGAATGTTTTACTCATTTTCAAAAAAAGTAAAACGTAAAAGACCAAAAAGGAGCCAAATAAGGAAGGCATCCCATATCCATCACCCATGAAGCATGCCGGAGGCATGGTTCACCCCGGTCCCCACTCTGGCGAGGTCTAGATCCAAGCCAAAGACTGCGTCCCCTTGCTCCTCGCCCTCTCAGCAACAACCTTTGCAGGCCTGTGCCGCCTCGCCCCTTCACCCTCTGTCCAAGTCCCATCACTGGCGTATCTTAGGTGTGATGCCTTTGATAGACATCCTGCTCTTGTACGTCCCTTAACAGCCCTTGTGACACCACCACTAATGGATGCCTAAGCCCAGCACATTTCAAAGACATTCCAGAGTTGTGTGACCATTGAGGGCTCTTGTGACGCACGTAATGGAAGCCCAAGTCCTGCGCCTTTCACCCAGGCCCTGCATCCAGTCAAGGCTCTTGTGACGGATGCACAAATATTGGGCATCCATTTAGTCCCTGCTACACATCAAATGGACGTCCAAGTAGAGAGTTGAGTGTTCCTCTATGCGCAAGATCTTGCACGTCTGTCCTGCGCGGTCATGCCCAGATGTTCATTTTGTACGGGGCCTCATTCAGTTCCATCATGCCATGTGGACAGGTGTCCAATTTTTCAGACACTGATATATGTCTCTTGGCCTAACTCAGGGGTCAGGAACCTTTTTGGCTGAGAGAGCCATAAACACCACATATTTTAAAATGTAATTCCATGAGAGCCATACAATATGTTTAAAACTAAATACAAGTAAATGTGTGCATTTTATGTAAGATCACACTTTTAAAGTACAATAAGTCTCTGAAAATATTACACCAGGCCTTAAGACACCAATACATCTCCTATTAGGAAAACGGACCAAGTCAGGCTGCTATAGAGTCCTACACAGAAACTACACGCCAGCAGAAAACCTCACCTGAATCACGTGCTGTCCCTCACCTAACATAGAATAAAGAGACCAAAACGCATAACAAGAAGCATGCAGAAAAAACTGAATTGGAAACTGCAACAGCCAGAGTCTCTGTATGCAGTGTAACAAAGGAAAAAAGAAACATCACCCATCCTTATAAAACAAATCAAGAAATATAAAATCATCAGCAGTAAAACTGTACTAACAAAAAGAACATATTTTGAAACAGCTGAAGCTGAAGCTGGTGAAGCCTAGATCCAGGCCGAAGATTCGACCTTGCAGAAGGCCAGGGTAGGACGTGGTACATTGCCAGGTCCTCGCCCTGAGTCTACGCAAGACTGACATCTTGGCCTTGGTCTAAACCGAAGCCCATAAATAAGAGATGCAAATCATTGATTACACACAACAAAAAAATTTTATTTGGAAAAATGCATGGTTCCCCGACCTCAAGGCACTGGCTACATACTGGATGGCGCTGATAAGCTGGCCCATCAGGCCGGCAATAGTCACCACTGCCGCCGCATGTTCCCAATGCATTTCCAGAAGTGCAGAGTTCCAAACCTGGGTGACAGACTCATTATACCACTGCTGACATGCCAGCAGGTCGACCAATAAGTCAGCCCCCAGTCCATTGAGTGCAATGATGGACAGCATGCCATCCACCTCCTCTTCAACTTCCTCTGGGGCTGCTGTTGTGTCCAATTCCTGAGTTTCGGGAACTACCTTCTCCAGTGTCAGTGTTAACGGGGACTCTGGCTAGCTCTCCTCCACAAGCAGGCTTTCTGTGTGTTGCGTTCGTGCCTGTTTTCGCCTTCTCTCCACCCTCTCTACCTCTGTGGCGACTTCATTCGGGTCTGACGGACAGATGCTGCCATGGCTTCTCCTCGCCACTTCTTCCCGGAGTCCCTGGGCTGGCCTGATGCAGCGGATCCACCATGTTCCTGATGATGTAAGGGCGCGTGCACGCTCCAGAGTTTGTACCGGCAAGGGCGCGAACCTCGGGGACGTCCCCCCCCCCATAGTGATGTCATCCGCTTCCACCTTAAAAGGCCTTTGTTTGCAACTACAAATCGAGTTAGCAAGGGGAATTCTTTCTCCGCTGCTCTGCCTCCACAAACTTACCAAGGGGTACCCGCTCCTCGGGGGCCCCGCTCTCTCTTCTTGATTTCAGATTCTAAGACGGGATCCGGTACTCGCTCCTCGAGGGCCTACGTCCCTGAATGCTCAGAAGACTCCCTATTGCCTGGAAGCAATCGCAGACGTGAACACTGTGAGTTCTATTGCAGATAGGAACCGGTACTCGCTCCACGAGGGCCCATGTTCCTAGTACTGAAGACTCTCTTCTGTCTAAGACGTTATCGCAGGTACGGAGATCGTGAGTGATTATTGCAGATTGCAGATAGGAACCGGTACTCGCTCCACGAAGGCCCATGTTCCTAAAACGCTTCAAAGACTCTTTTCTATAACCCTCCAAAGACTCTCTTCTATTTCAGAAGCCATCGCATACACAGATATTGTGAGTTCTTATTCCAGATTGCATTTAGGAACCAGTACTCGCCTAAAGGCTCCTGATCCTGAATATACTGAAGACTCTCTGTGGCATAGGAGCCATTACAGATATATCTACAATTGTGAGTGTATCATCTACTGGTTATATATCCAGCATACCCTATCTACTCACTACCTATAGTCTCTCTCTACAGCTCAGCAAACCCAGAGATCGCAGTTCCAGTATCTGAGGGACTTCAGCCCTGCCGGGTACATCAGCTCACTACTGCCACCTCTGGTGGTTCTACTACCTGTCTAATAAAGAACTATCTGTGTTTGTCTCCAGCCTAGCTGGTGGTCCCTCTCAGGATATCCCCCTGGGGGCATTGTCATCTGCCATTAGCCCAGGGATTCACTAACTTACATTGGGTGCTCTTCCCCACACTACAAGAGTTATATTGTACAGACTGTCACTCTGTGGGGAGCCAACCCACTACAGATTGAGAACTCTGCCTCGGAGTATTATAAATTTCCAGCTCCTCCCCTTCGGAGTACAGCATTGATCAGATTGCTAATTCCTCCCTTCTGGAGGAGCTGATCATTAACAGATTGCTAACTCCGCCCCTCGGGGGAATTGATCGACATCAGATTGCTAACTCCTCCCCTCGGGGGAGCTGGTCGATAACACTGTGTGGGGAAACTCTGGCGTAGGCATTGGAAAAGTGAATTCTGGTGTGGGAGGAGACTGTGTATCTCCTTCCACATCAACTTTCACTTGTGAGTCTATGTTGTTGTCTACTTGATCTGTGAAAAAGGATAGAAAAAAAACAAGTTGCAGGTCATTAGTTCACAACTGTTACCGACCCAAGCGCAGAAAAAAGAAACATCAAATGCCAACACTCTAGCCTTTTTTAAAACCATACCTTCTGTCTGGTCGGTGTCACATCCATATGGTATATGTACTCCAGCCACTACTTCAAGTGCAATACATTCCCAAATTTTTTCTTAATGGCTGAAGAAACCTTCAATCTGAAGAGCACATCATAATTCTCACAGATGCATTGGCACAGGAGTTCCTTCTCTTTGTCCAAGAACCGCACATCACATGCTCGCTTTTGGTGGTGCTTGAATACCGCTGAGGCCTGCCTGCTCTTCCTACCTTCTAGCCTCTCTCTCCGTCTGAGCCAACTTTTGTATTTCTGCTTCTCTATTCTGCAGTTTCTTCCCAGCGCCAAGACCAGGACCAAGACAGCCTCTGCTTGTCAGAACTGTGAATGAAAATAAAAACATTGGTAACCTTGAAAAAAGGAGTTTGCAAAACAACATTGCAGTTCAAGATAACATGTAGGAATACTTACTATAATACTTACTAATCAATGTTAATATAACTTCCAACAAACAAATCAAACTAAGCACACAAAAAAGAACTGGTGGCTTGAATAGTTCGATCAGACGGGCCAAAATTAGATAATAGAAGGCCAAAGGCACAGGCTGCATGGAAATAATGAACCAATAGAATGATTTACAGTTAATAGAAGGTCAAAGGAGCAGCCCACATGGATAGCATGAACAGATGGGAAAACAGGCAGTTAATGGGAAGTACAAAGGAGCAGGCCACACGGAGAACATGAACAGACGAGAAAACATGCAGTTAATGTAAGGCAAAAGGAACAGACCACATGCATAGAATTAACATATGGGAAAATAAATATTTTATGGAAGGACATCCGTAATTTATGCTTCCATTTACAGGTCCCTGGCGAGGTTCATAGTGGATGCCCAAGTCCGACTTATAGGGAGATATCCCATGTTTTACCACTGAAAGGCACCAAAAATGAATCATAATAGTCAAAGAAGTATGCCAGACAAATACTGACAGCCCCATAACACTGTCAGAGCTGAAAAAGAAGAAACTTTGGCTAGATGAGAACTGTAAACCAGAAACTGAAGGATGCTATCAAGATTGCCTGATTCTATGCTCCTGTGTAAATAAAACCAAGGCAGAAGGACAATGCAACCACTTAAGCTCATTAGCAGGAGTCATGGGACTAGCCAAGGGAGTCCAGAGGACAGAAGGACCCCCACCCTTGGAAGAAGAGGGCAGTCTGAGATGGAGAAAATGCTGACACTGGCATAACAGTGGTCCATCCGCCCTTGGTCTAAGATGTGGCAGGACTCCCCCCCCACCCAAAGAAATGGGGAGGGGAAAGGACCTGCAATGTGAACAAAGACCCCTCCAACCCACAAGTGATTATGCATGAGCTATTTATATTTTTCAGTGAAAGTATAAAGGGGGGTGTTGACAAATAAGGAGAATGGAGCGAAACCAGCGGAGCGATCCTGAAAAAAAAAGAGCGGACCCGAAGCAGCACCCAACTCCTCCTGCTATCAAGAAGGGAGAAGACTAAGGTGTGGCCAGGAGACAGAAGAGAGGAGAGACCCTGTCCAGGGACTGACAGTGGTACGGAGCCTGAGATGATGGGGAGCTGAGAGCAGCTTGACAGCTCTGCTAGTACCAGACCTCAGAAGCAAGTCTCCTCTAGAGATGAGCTTTGTTTTTTTGTACCGTGTCGTTTTTTGAGTCGAACACTTCGGGGTAAAGTTCGTTTTTCGTCGTTAATTTTTTTGGAAAAACTAAGCGGGGGAAAATGAAACAAGCTCAAAAAACGACGCAGGAAAACGAAGCTAAAAAAAACCCACCCCAAGCATTAAAATTTACTATAATACATTAAATACACCCCCCCCCCACCACCATCCTGATCCCTCCCCAAGACTTACTAACATCCTGGTGGTCCAGCAGGGTTCTGCGAGCGATTTCTCCCTCCATGCTGTCGGGCCTGCCTTGCATCAAAATGGCACCAATAGCCTTTGACCTACTATGTCACAGGGGCTACTGCTGCCATTGGTCAGCCCATGTCACAAGGTAGGAGCAATGGATGGCCGGCACCATCTTGTGCTCCTACCAAGTGACAGGGGCTGACCAATTGCACCGATAGCCCCTGGGATATAGTATTTTTTTTATTTATTTAGATTTATATTCCACTTTTTGCACTTTCAGCGCTTCAAAGTGGATTACATTCAGGTACTGTAGGTATTTTCCTATCCCCATAGGGCTTACAATCTAAGTTTGTACCTGAGGCAATGGAGGGTAAAGTGACCTGCCCAAGATCACAAGGAGAGACAAAGGGACTTGAACCCTGGTCTCCTAGTTCATAGCCCACTGTTATCGGTGCCACTGTTATCGGTGCCACTGTTATCGGTGCCACTGCTATTGGTGCCACTGCTATCGGTGCCCACTGCTATCGGTGCCATTTTGAATACTGGCAGCTGACGGCAAGATCGCTCCCCAACCCCTGCTGGACCACCAGGGACTTTTGGCAAGTCTTGGGGGAAAGACTTGCCAAAAGTCCCTGGTGGTCCAGCAGGGGTCTGGGAGCGATCTCCTGCACTCGGGCCGTCGGCTGCCAGTAATCAAAATGGCGCCGATAGCCTTTGCCCTTACTATGTCACAGGGGCTACCGGTGCCATTGGTCAGCCCCTGTCACATGGTAGGGAGCACAAGATGGTGCTGGCCATCCATTGCTCCTACCATGTGGACAGGGGGCTGACCAATGGCACCAGTAGCCCCTGTGACATAGTAGGTCAAAGGCTATCGGCGCCATTTTGATGCGAGGCAGGCCCGACAGTCTGACGGCACGGAAGGAGAAATTGCTCACAGGACCCCGCTGGACCACCAGGGATGTTAGTAAGTCTTGGGGAGGGATCAGGTTGGTGTGTGTGTGTGTGTGTGTGGGGGGGGGGGGGGTGTTGTATTATAGTAAATTTTAATGCTTGGGGTGGTTTTTTATTTAAAAAAATTCAATGTGCCCCCCCGTACAAACTTGAAAAACGAATTTTCCCCAAAGTTCGGGGAAAATCCATGATGAATTAGGCAATAGTCTCCTCCCCTGCCCACATTCTCCAGATCTCCATCCAGCGACTGCTTCAGAGGTGAACAGAGGGATATCACCTGAAGTTGGGACCAGGGGTAAGTAAGTTAGCCATACATATTAATATATTAAGCAGGCTAAGGTTTATGGCATGTTTGAAACCACCCATGGGACAGAACTTGCTTTAGGGAAAACTGGTGCTTAGTAGACAAGATGTTAGAGACAGGAATTGTTATCTTCTAAATTCTAAATCCTACCAAATCTGATAAATAAAAGTATGTTTCTAAGGAGAACATGTTGTCTTTTTCCTGAACTTAGAATCGTTAAGTAAAATGGGAGATCAACTGTAATTGTCCTGTTGCAGACAGTCCCTGCACCCATAAACTTGCTTACAGGCTCCTGCTCCCAGTATCCAGGGTTTGGGCATGCAAGGACAAGCCCAGACCCAGAGCAGATGCCCAAGTCCTGTTCCCACCCCTGGCATACAGGACATGGGCATGTGGGGATAGGCCCAGATCCAGAATGGACACCCAAGTCTAGCTCCCACCCCCACCATCCAGGGCATAGGCATGCAGGGACAGACCCAGACTCTGAACGGATGCCCAAGTCTGTCTCCTGTCATTGGTGTCCAGGGGTTAGGCATCCGTTCACCCACAGTGATCAGTCCATATTAAAAGTAGTGGAATATGAACAATTTATAAATGCAAGAAACATAGGGAATATAAAATAAACACAATGAACACGTTCTGCACTTAGCAAAAAAAAAAAAAAAATCAAGGACAAAGCAAATACGTTTTACTTATTGAAAATGAAGCAATGTTGATCATCTTGCAATGTTGCAAGATCAGAATGCCAGATACCAGTCCACACCAATCAATAAGGAGCACTGATCCAATCTGAACTGAGCACAAAAGGACAGTTAGACCCAAAGCAGCAATTTATATACCTCGCTGGCAGGATTATGACTTCACATCATGTCGTCACGCTGGTGGTGCATAATTCGATTTCTAAATATATTTTTCAAATAAACATTCCCCATATTTCATTTGTCAGAATCTATGCCCTTTTGACAGATATTCGCGTCCACATGGTGCATGCGTGATGCAGTATGGACGTCCCATGCAATAAACCGGATAGTGCTACGGACGCTCTTTTTTGAATACTGTGTACTTTATTGGTGCCCTTTTCATTTTGGTTTCATTTGAATTCTGCATTGGGTGAAGAGGCGAGAGGAATGTGTGCACGTTGGAAAAACGGGCGCCCATTTTGGATGCACATTTTTTTACTGCACAATATTGCATCGGCCTGTATGTGTGTTCTTTCCCTGGAACAAATCTGCCCACAGGAAAATAAAAGCAAGTGCGTGTACTTTGTGCTGATGGGCAGTTTTCATAAGGAAGCTACATGCAAGGTCCTTGTACCTAATTTTGGAAGTAACCATAGGACTTTTGGAAGCTGGGCAGGCTGCTTGAATATTGCCCCACAGGATGAAGAGTTAGAGAGCTCCTCAAGAAAACTAAAGGCAGAAAACCACTTAGAACTCTATGTTAAGACCAAGTCTCACTACACTTCCTGAGTATTAGTCATGTTGCATGGCACATACTCACATGGTACATAGATGGAGATCATTAACTTATGCCTGTGCATATATATAAATATATATATGTGTGTATCTCTCCCCTTTATATATATATACACTGTGCATGTATATATAGATATAGATATGTAATACTGAGAGAGGAAGTGTAATATATGAGAGGTATATATTTCATACATTTGTATATAAATACCAATTATTTTACTATTCTCATTGTTAATGATTAAGTCACTCACATATAGTTTTGTCACTTATGAGTACCAGGAACCCATATTATGACATAAAACATGAATGTTTTATATATTTTTTAATATGTTGAGATAGCTATGTGACTAGTAAAGCAGTTTACATGCCTGTCTTTACCTCTCATATACAATCTTATTGCAGTATGAAGGCATGAGCATCAGTCCAGGGAAATGTTTTTGCATATTTTCTTTTTATTGGACTATAAAAGCAAAAGACAATAACAGGCAAGTAATGAAACTGCAATGCATCAGGTCACATTAAACACTGAGGTCCAAGTGATCAACCAAGTATTACTGGTCTACTGAAAGCAACGCTAACATCCTGAAAACAAGATATTTCATATTAACCTAAGAAAATCGAGCAAAAACAGCTCCATTCTGGTTTGACTTATAGTCCCTGGAGACTCCAGTATTGTCACATTAGCATGTAAGATGTCTGCCTGCATCTATATGTATTTATTTATTTTATTTATTTAAAGACTTTTTTATACCGAAGATCATGTACATAAGCCACTACTGCCAACACTGCTTCCCAAACAGCTTTCTCTCTGGGTGAAATTGCACCAGGCTGCCACCTTCCTTAGTCTCTTCTTATAGCAGAATGACTTATGGATCTGGTCATCATGACGGGAAAACTGGAAAGTGCAGGCAGCTTGATCATTAAATTTCTCAAGCTTGAAGCAAGCACAATTTATCCCCCACCTCCCGAGTCCAAAGGATCTGAGAGTGGTGCTTTTGGGTTTCTTTGGTTCCTTGGATTTCCTCTCCCCCCAAGTGTCCAGGGGAAAAATGCACAATGTCTAAGGTGCATTGAAATGTATTTCTTCATCTATGTAGCCCTTATGTTAACAATGTATCCCATAAATATCTGTGAGCCCCTTGGTGGTTGGGTCTGGAAAAAAGCTCAGGGATGTCTGGGTAGTCTTTCCTAGAGAAAGGACCCAAAGAAACCGTGTGTGTGAGAAGGTGATTTATGGTCAAACCCACTATGAATTTTTAAGAGCATATTGTATGTCCTGACTGCTCATTTGGCAACACAGAGCTGAGAGGAATGCAAATTCCCTTAATTGGTATTCCCTGGACTAGGAATACACATTGCAAATCTTTCCTGAATAAGATATTTGGAAGGAGTTTTTCTGAGAATATTCAGCTTGAGTACTGATCACACATCTCATGGTTTGTGGGTAATGTATATTATGAGATGCATTTTATGAAACCCCTAGACTGGTATTCCTGAATAGAGGTTCCAGAGATCCATATCTCAAACTCAGTCATTGATCGTACACTTCCCTTACTGTTTTATTATAGTAATATCCAGGATTCCCTGAGCGAGGTGAGAGAGTTCTTCTAGGCCCTGTGCAATGTAATTAATCATTTCCCAGAATAGAGATTTGGCATACAGCAGTGATGAGTGCTGACATATATATATGTGCCATATAAAACATACTGGAAGCTAAATTGGTTTCCAAAAATACTTTTACTGAAGTGTTATGAAATGAAGAGAATGATCTTTACAGCTGTACTTTGAAGTCAGGTTGTTACACTCAAGTTTCTTAATAAATTCGTGACTTCTTCCTTTCTTCAATTTATTAATAAATGTAAAAGCCATTACTGAAGTTATTGAAATTTATCTCTTCTCTCCATTCCCACGTTAAGGGGCAGTTGTAAACTTCCCTCACATAAAATTAACGAGTTAAGTGTCCATTCAGTCACAGGTGTCTCCTACCTCTCTAATAGTTTTCTTTAATGTCTTCCTTTATCCTCAGATTATCAGGTGGATACCTGTTACACTCCACTTGTAGGAGTCCACTAAAATTCCTTTCTCCCCCTTCCTCCTTCTCTCTTCTGGATGGCTGTAACCCATCCCTCCTTTGGATGCAGATGATCCCAGTTTCCTTCCCAGTGAAGGCAACCTCTCCCTTTTTAGATTTCAAAACAAAAGACTGAGCTCCTATTTGATGGGAACCCATAAAAAGGGCACAGGGCAAGGCCGAAGTAGGCCATAGAGCAAGAAGCAATAAGGGCCAGAGGCCACAAGGCAAAGATGAATGGGCAAGGCTGAGTTACATAGGCCTGGAGCTTGGGTGTGGTGCAAGCAATGAGGAGGAGCTTGGCAAGGCTGGAGATTAAGCTGGCTGAGGTCCCCTGGTAGAAAGAAGGCTGCACCATAGGCTGAGTCTGGCGGCCAGTGAGGAGATGGCTTGGATAGCTCTGAATGGAGCTCACTGGAGGCCTCTGCTAATGAGGAGATATCATAGCCGGAAGACTCAGGGCATGGTGAGGCTGTGAAACAGGCAAAACTGTGACAGAAATAGCTCTAGTAATAGACTTTTTCCACCATTGAAATCAAGGTGCAACAGATATGAGGACTATGGAACTCACTGAGTGAAGTGTATCCTCTGCTGTGGCTGAACCAGAGACAGCAGATATCCACATGTCCTCTAACACCCCTGATCGCCCTTTCTTCCGTCCTCGGAGATTATCTTCCTGGTCTGGGTACCCAAACCACATGTCCTTTCATGATGAAGATCGGACCAGATCATGCAGAATTTATTTCCTTCTATGTTCTCCCTAAGGCTGTAAAACCAGTTTTTCTAGGGCTACCCTGGCTACAGAAGCATCAAACACAGTTTGACTGGGCCTCGACCGATTTCATCCAGTGGGGTCCACAGTGCTCAGAATCTTGTGTAAAACCAGTATAGAGTTTCCTCATTCATTGGTCATGGCTACCACTCTTCCTAAACTCTCTCTTCTTCATAAAAAATCCCAGGGAACTCAGACCAGCTCTTGCTCTCTCCGAAGGAACGTCTTAAAGGGTCTTCACGCATTTAAGGCAATAGTTATCACAAAGCATGGCCGAGAATGAAGCCTTTGTAAAGGAACATAACCGAGCCATGAGCGGGTTTATCTCCCTCCTGATTTACAAGGAGGAGGAGATCCAGAGTTTGCATGCCCTTCTGCCACTAGAGAAGAAAGAGAGGCTTCTCTCTACTTCATTGAGGACACCAGTTGCCCCTCGAAGCAGTTCCAAAATGGTTCTCTTTCAGTGTCTTGTGGGATCCCAGCCCACAATTCCGCAAGGGTTGGGAAACAATGGGTACCCGGGTCCTTCTGATCCTCGGAAGGGGGGGCCTAGAGGAGAGGGTACTGTTACATCAGCTGGTGGCGGAACTCGCGACAGGCTCTCCTCACATAGCCTGCAGCCCTTCCAAAGGCGGGCCCCGGTCTCTTCATTGCCTATTTGTGCGCAAGACGCGGCTGAGATGCCACTGTTGGGCCGCACCATGGCCGAGACGCTGCTGCCATCGGCCTCTCCCCTTCTTGGTTCCTTAGGCACGCGTGCACGCCCTGTGAGCAATTTAAAGGGCCCGCGGCACGGTAAGGCTGCCAGCCCTTCTCGAAAACGTAACGTGTTGAGACCTATTTAAGGCAAGCTCTGACAGTCAGAGCTTGCCTTTGCAACAGGTTCCCTCGCTCCTAGTTGCCTCCTGGCCTCCCTTCAAGTTCCAGATTCCTGCTACACTTGGATTGCCTAACGGACTTTGACCTTGCATCGCCTGAAACGCTATTGCTATCTCCAGACCCAGACCTGTGCTTCGCCTGACAACGCTATTGCCTATTTCCAGACCCAGGCCTCTGCTTCACCTGACTACGCTATTGCCTATCTCCATGATCAGACCTCAGCCTTGCTTGCCACTGCCTCCGGATTGCCGCCAGCCCTGACTCAAGCCTGTTCTTTGACACCTCTCCAGCTTACTCCCTGGACATGGTTTACTCAGGCTTTGGCCTGCTCTTGCTCGAGCGCCCTCTGTCTGCCTCCGTTCCATTGGCACCTGAGCTTCCAGGACACTACCCTGTTCAGAGTAAGACTGTACCATCTCTCACCTGCTGTCTCTGGGCTGAACCAACTCTTACTTCCACTACCCACAGAGGCCCACCTAAGTTCTGCCGGCCCCGGTACCCAAAGGCTCAACCCGCGGGGAACGAGGGCTGGTATAGGTGAAGCTCCAGCAGCCTCTGCCTATTAGCCCACTCCGCCTGCCAACGGTGGGGACCCGTAGGTCCCTACCTACGGGTTGTGTCAACCCCACCTCGGCCCAAGGGTCCACCTCCGACGCAATACAAATTATAGCTATAGGTTCCACAATGGGAGTCACCACCCAGAAAAAGGATCTAGACGTCATCATGGATATGTTGAAATTCTCTGCTCACTGTGCAGCAGTTGCTAAGAAGGCAAACAGAATGGAGAATAAAACAGAGAATATCATAATGTCTCTGTATCACTCCATGGTGCCATACAGAATATTGTGTGCAATTCTGGTCACTGCATCTCAAAAAAGATATAGTAGAATTAGAAAAGCTATTGAATAGGGCTACTAAAATGATAAAAAGGATACAATGATTTCTCTATGAGGAAAGGCTAAAGAGGTTAGGGCTGTTCAGCTTGGAGAAGAGACAGCTGAGGGAGGATATGATAGAGATTCTACTACTGAAATTCAAGCATCTCCTATCAATGAGAACTTTATAGAAATATAGAAACATGACAGCAGAAAAAGACCATATGGCCCATCAAGTCTGCCCATCTGTCCAATATATTTAGCATTATAATTCTCATCACTTTCTTAGAGATCCCCTGGAATTATCCCATGCTTTCTTGAATTCAGATACAGTTTTGGCTCCATCACTTTTACTGGGAGGCTGTTCCACATATCCACTACCCTCTCTGTAAAGAAATATTTCCTAAGATTACTCCTGAATCTACCCCTTTCAATCTAATCTCATGAGATTCTAGAGCCTTCTTTCTAGAGCCTTCTTTCCCTTGAACAAAGCTCAATTCCTGTGCATGGAAACATAGAAACATAGTAATGACGGCAGAAGAAGACCAAATGGCCCATCCAGTCTGCTCAGCAAGCTTTCATACTTTTTTTTTTCTCATACTTATCTGTTACTCTTGGCCTTTAGTAACCTTTTGGTTCTATCTCCCTTCCACCCCCACCATTAATGTAGAGAGCAGTGCTGGGACTGCTTCTAAGTGAAGTATCTAGCTTAATGGTTAGGGGTAATAACCGCCGCAATAAGCAAGCTACTCTCACGCTTATTTGTTTACCCAGCCTGTGCAATTCAGTCCTTGTTGGTTGTTATCTGAATATAAAACCTTTGAGATATTTGAATGTCTCTATCATATCTCCCCTATTTTGCCTTTTTTCTAGGGTAGACATGTTTAGATCTTTAAGTCTATCCCTATATGCTTTAGAACAAAGTCCCCTGACCATTTTAGTAGCACCCTCCATTTTGTTTATATCCTTTTGAAGGATATAAACAGAATGGAGTCTCCAGAATTGTATACAGTATTCACATCAGGGACCTATACAGGGGCAATATCACCTCTTATGTGATTGAGAAAATTGTGAACATATTTCTGAGCTACAAATTGTGCAAATGATCACTGCCCTGAATAGTTCCTCATGTGCCTTGAATCTATGCAATACTGTTAAACTGAAGATGTTCCAAGATGACCTTGCTGTTTTTGTCACCAAATTGGTGAATTCTTCCCTTGAAGAAGGCTTTCTCCCTGACCAATTTTAAAGAGCAATAGTAAGGTGTTGTGGATGTAAGCCCTTAGGCTGTGGCATAGATGATACAGCCTAGTGGGCGAACCTAGAAGGCCCATGCCAACAGCTGGTGGATATGCCCTTACTGGGACTGGAACTGGAGCATCACCTGTACCTGCCCCATTTCCCATGGATTGAGCCTTTAGGTTCCAGGGGTTCCAGGAAAAGGTGAGTGTCCCTTAAGGAGCAGTCAGAGAGAGCCCAAGTATAGATAGTGGTTAGGGCAGGCAGGAAGCAAATGATGCCCAGATCCAGGCCAAACGTTAGGGCAGGTAGTGAACAGATAGAAACATAGAAGTAATGGCAGAAAAGGACCTAGTGGCCCATCCAGTCTGCCCAGCAAGCTCCCATAGTTATCAGTTTCCCATACTTATCAATTACTCAGATCGCCAAGGTCAGGGCTCTTGTTGGTTATTGTTTGAGTCCAATTTCATTTCACCCCCTGCCGTTTAAGCAGAGAGCAATGTTGGAGTTGCATCAGAAGTGTAGTATTAGGCTTTTTGGTTAAGGTTAGTAACTGCTGCATCAAGGAAGCTATCCCTAGGGATGTGCATTCGTTTTGAATGAATGTGCAATCCGCAATGTATAGGTCCCTATTCGTTGCATTCATGGGTCCATGAAACGTATGGCGACCACTCACGAATGTAATGTATCATTAATGAATAAAGCCCCCACCCTCCTGACCCCCCCCCCCAAGAATTGCCAATAGTCCCTGGTGGTTCAGCGGGGGGGGGGGGGGGGGGGTCCTGGAGCGATCTCCTGCACTTGGGGCCGTTGGCTGCCGGTATTCAAAATGGCGCCGATAGCCTTTGCCCTTACTATGTTACAGGGGTTACCGGTGCCATTGGTCGGCCCCTATCACATGGTAGGAGCAATGGACAGCCGGCGCCATCTTGTGCTCCTACCATGTGACAGGGGCCGACCAATGGCACCGGTAGCCCCTGTGACATAGTAAGGGCAAAGGCTATCGGCGCCATTTTGAATACCGGCAGCCCTGTAAGCATGTTAAACCTAATAAAAATAAAAATTTTAAAAAGTATCAAATGTCCCAAAATTTAAAAAAATGTCAGATCCCTCTCACTTTCCCCATATCTATCAACCAGCGTAATCCTTTCCTCTCTAGCATAACTAAATAACAATATTTATTAGCCAGTAAACTCAGCAAGCATAAGTTAGAAGCCACCGAGCAAACCCTGCATCTCAGCTTGGGGGGGGGAGGGGGTCATCTTATTTTCATGCAGGTACTTTTTGTCACTAGAAGATATTTTAGGCAAGTTTACTTGGTTTCGTCTCATTTGTGAATCTTAGTGGGCACCAGCATTTAAATTGACTCGTAAGAGAAGGTACGCAAGGTTTTGCAAGAGCTCCTTTTGGTAGACCCTTCTCATACCCTAATGTTCACTGGTAACCCAAGATGGCCCAAGCTGTTAACACTCTGGTAACAGCCTTTTACTAATGGCCCTGTCACACTCACGCAGCATATACTGTCAAGCCTTGTAACAGGGAGCAACCTTGTTTCACTAGATTAGGCCTTTTCTGCAATCTTGCCCAGATCTTCCAAAAAGACTGAGTATTGCTCGCTTAATTAACTTCAGCCATGTGGAAGGGATCCCTTAATTAGTGTGAGACTGAAGGTGTTGCTGCACCGCAAGCCACTGCGTTAAAGCCTTAGCCCTTACCTAGCAGCTGAACAAAGCACTGGCGAAACCTTCAGAGTTCAGAAAGCTTTGTCTCCTTTCTTTTCTGCTGTTTCTCAGCATAGCTCAGACTAACCAAGGCCCTGGAAATTTGAACTGGTTCAAGAACAGGTGAAGCGGCACAGATGAGTCGGAGAACTGAGCAGGTAACCAAGGGAAGACTGCATGTATCATCAGTGGAGTTTCAGATAATCTGGGGAATCTGCCAGTTTATTTTTCTCCTTCCTTTCTTTCTTTTTCATGAGGTGGAAAGATGCCCTGATAAAAGTTACAAATTTTGACTTTGTGGCCCTAATGGGCAGCGGCTTCCACGCTTCTCCCTGCCCACTCTATCGGGCATGATTCGTACTATTGCTAGCTCTTCCTCGCTAAGAGGGAGGCACTAATCTTCTCTTTCCCACAATCTCTCTCTTAAAAGTTCCCTATCTTCAATACAATTTAATGAGAACACACAACTCCCTTTCTCTTGCCAAATCTTCCTCTTAAGAGTGTTGCAACATTTGCATCCGATTCGAGGAACAGCGTAATCAGGTTTGAATTGGGTCATAGCTGACTCATCCATCGATAACTCCTTCACCTTTTCTGGACCTGTGTGGCAGAAACAAGCACTAAACAAAACAGTGATTAGATTTTCCATTTTTTTGAAAATTTCCAGCCGTAAGCTCTGGCTAGATAACAAAAGGGGGATTTTAACAATAAAAATAGATTGATTTTTTTTTTATAATCCAGAGAGCTGGCGTGCTTACAATCAATCACACTTGACTTGCTTATTGCTTCACTAGAAAAGCGGCGAGCAGGCCTGTTAGCAAATCTAGGTATTCATGGAATGATTACAAACTCAGCTATGCCTGTTGCTGGCAAGTCGACACAAGAACAGGGAAAGGTGTGGGTTAGTACTCCATGGATAATGCTCCGTTGCAGAGCAGACCTCCTGCAACCAAACTGAAAAGGAGGCAGTTTCCAGAACAACTAACGAATCTGAGCCCATTGACAGGCAATGAGCATGTACACTGCCTCGTAATAACCATTACACTTGAAATGAAGAACTGGAAGTAACAGAAGGAGGAAAGACATGGCGCTCTCTATCCGTATCCCTTACCAACTCCACCCCGTCCCACAAAACACATAACTCTCAATTGGCATTTATAAATCGGCTGCAGTTTATTCCACTGAAACATAGAAACATAGAAATGACGACAGAAGAAGACCAAACGGCCCATCCAGTCTGCCCAGCAAGTTTCACACACTTTTTTCTCATACTTATCTGTTTCTCTTAGCTCTTTGGTTCTATTTCCCTTCCACCCCCACCATTAATGTAGAGAGCAGTGATGGAGCTGCATCCAAGTGAAATATCAAGCTTGATTAGTTAGGGGTAGTAGGGGAAGTAACCGCCGCAATAAGCAAGCTACACCCATGCTTATTTGTTTTACCCAGACTATGTTATTCAGCCCTCATTGGTTGTTTTTCTTCTCCCCTGCCGTTGAAGCAGGGAGCTATGCTGGATATGCGTGTAGTATCAGTTTTTCTTCTCCCCTGCCGTTGAAGCAGAGAGCTATGCTGGATATGCATTGAAAGTGAAGTATCAGGCTTATTTGGTTTGGGGTAGTAACCGCCGTAACAAGCCAGCTACTCCCCGCTTTGTGAGTGCGAATCCTTTTTTCTTCTCCCCTGCCGTTGAAGCAGAGAGCTATGCTGGATATGTGTGAAGTATCAGTTTTTCTTCTCCCCTGCCGTTGAAGCAGAGAGCTATGCTGGATATGCGTGAAGTATCAGTTTTTCTTCTCCCCTGCCGTTGAAGCAGAGAGCTATGCTGGATATGCATTGAAAGTGAAGTATCAGGCTTATTTGGTTTGGGGTAGTAACCGCCGTAACAAGCCAGCTACTCCCCGCTTTGTGAGTGCGAATCCTTTTTTCCACATTTCCTCTTGCTGTTGTAGCTTAGAGTGATGTTGGAGTCACAGTAACCATGTGTATGTTTATTGAATAAGGGTATTATCTCCAGGCAGTAGCCGTCATTCTGGCGAGCCACCCACTCTTTATTGACGGCCTCTTGATTTTATGGATCCACAGTGTTTATCCCATGCCCCTTTGAAGTCCTTCACAGTTCTGGCCTTCACCACTTCCTTCGGAAGGGCATTCCAGGCATCCACCACCCTCTCCGTGAAGAAATACTTCCTGACATTGGTTCTGAATCTTCCTCCCTGGAGCTTCAAATCGTAACCCCTGGTTCTGCTGATTTTTTTCCTACGGAAAAGGTTTGTCGTAGTCTTTGGATCTTTAAAACCTTTCAAGTATCTGAAAGTCTGTATCATATCACCTCTGCTCCTCCTTTCCTCCAGGGTGTATATATTTAGATTCTTCAATCTCTCCTCATAAGTCATTTGATGAAGACCTTCCACCTTTTAGTCGCCCTTCTCTGGACCGCCTCCATCTTGTCTCTGTCTCTTCGGAGATACGGTCTCCAGAACTGAACACAATACTCCAGGTGAGGTCTCACCAAGGACCTGTACAAGGGGATAATCACTTCCCTTTTCTTACTCGATATTCCTCTCTTTATGCAGCCCAGCATTCTTCTGGCTTTAGCTATCGCCTTGTCACATTGTTTCGCCAACTTCAGATCATTAGACACCATCACCCCAAGGTCTCTCTCCTGCTCCGTGCACATCAGCCTTTCTCCCCCCATCGAATACAGTTCATTCGGATTTCCACTCCCCATATGCATGACTCTGCACTTCTTGGCATTGAATGTCAGCTGCCATATCTTCGACCACTCTTCCATCTTCCTTAAATCCCGAGCCCTTACAATCATAACATACTCTTCAAACCCCAACTCCCCCCCTCTCCCCCTCAAGTTTTGCCTCCACCACCATGAGCCTTAATGGTGGATAACCCCTCCCCCCCCCACCTGCCCCGCCTCGTACCAGCGTGAGCAAGCATGCACCGGGAACCTATGCCCCATGGCTCACCGGTCTTTCAGCGTAGCAGCCCCCCCCCAGCTACGCAGGGCCTTAGCCCCTCCTCCGCCCCCCCCCCCAACTCCCCTTTACAACAATAATAATAACTCTGGGCTCGGGTTACCCGCCACTGGAAAACATGTCCTTTATGACATGATTTCCCCCCCCCCCCCAACTGCGGCCCTCTATCCCCTGCTGCTAATTTCCTTCTCCAGCCTTTCCATCCCCGCTGAACAACCCTGCCTCCCCACCCCATGCCCATGCATGCCTTATCCAAAAACCTCCCTCCCAACCCATCCACCTCCCCATTTGTTTGTTCAACTTCCTGACTCTGCTCTTCCAGACCCTCTCCTCTGCATTCTTCAACCGAATAATAATGTCTGACCAACCCAACCTCACTGTGGGACATCTAGCCCATATCTGCGACAAATCCTTCTTAATGCAAGTCAACAATTGTCTGCAGGTTTTCTTCCCTACATCGTTCCCGCCTAAGTGCACCACTAGCACCTCCGGCACCCCCCACATGTCCATTCTTTCGCTCACGAATGGCAGGAACTCGTCCCATTCCATGCCACGTTGGCTGAACCACGCTATGCTCCACCCTAGGCGCTCTAATTCCAGGTGTTCCCCGTACGGTCTTTTCATGGCTCTTCACTGTGCCCGGTGCACATAGGAATGGCCCACGATCCAGGCACATTTCGTACCACTCCTCCTCCCCCCCGTCACCTGCAAAAGAAATAAGCGTTAATACCCTCTGCGTGCCTCTGCCTCACCCCCCCTCCCCCTTTTTTTTTTTTAATCACTCTCCCACCCTCCCCCCGCCCACCTCCTTCATAGCACACCCCCGCCCCTCTGCCCCCCCTCGTTCCGGTAATCTTATTTTTGTTTTTATTATTATTTTTTTTTTTTTAACTTGTCCGGTCTTATGTACCCTTTGAAGGCCTTGGATTTCTACCGTCCTATCCTTTTGATCCCCGCCTCCGAAACTCCAGCCTCCGCGGCGGAGGTAGCGGCTCCTATCCGAAACGAGTGAGTACTAAACCCGTATAAATCCCTCCCATCTGCTGCAATCACTTTCCTGAGCATCTGCGCAAATTGATATTGCATCAACGCCCGCCCAGTTTCGTGCACTAAAAAGGCCCCTCTCACGTCGGGCCTTAGCCCTACATATTGACGCGCTAGCCGTACTGGGCAGCAAACCACTGTATGTTCTGCCGGCCTTAACCAAATAATAGTACCCTTTCCCTTCTGATCTGTCTTTGACCTTGGTAATAATATAACAACCTCCCCTTCCTTAATAACCACACACCCCGACTTGAGCCCGTACCGATCCATCTCTCTACTTGACCTTACTACCAGTTCGCTCACCCGCAAAGCCCCGAAAAAAGCCCAAGAGAATGCCACCCAAAATAAAACCGCTTCATACGTGGACCAAAAAACAGATGGCAACAGTTCCCCCAGCCTCACCAAGTCCCAGTATCTAATCGGCAGCCTTCTGTCTCTTGCCCTACCCGAACTTCTTTGCCAACCCCCCAACACTTTCCATAAACAAAAGCTGTTCATCGGATTGCCCCATCCTCGTAACTTCATGAAAAAAGCAAACCCGTTTAACTGTGCCCTGGTGGACGCAAATGTCTGTCCTATTTCTTTAACTTCCAACACGAAATCCACCACCCACTGCTCTCGCACTGGCCCCCTAATCCAGCCCTTGTTCCCCAATGACTGAGCAACCACCGCATATCCCCTCGAATAAGACGACCAAGTACTAGGCACTACGGATGCACGGATGAACGCCCATTCTTCTTCCAATGCCGCTTCAAACCTCCCGCTCAACGTCTCACTTCGTTCTTGAACCTGTATGCCTGACAAAGGAAATCAAAGAACCGTCCACCACTGTTGCACAAATTCCCTCCACCCGGGATTATCCTAAACTGCCCTTCTACCCCCTTACTTATCCCTGAACTATAATGCCCTAGAGAATACCCAATCTTTTCGGAACATTTTTCTGTTTTCCTTTTTTTTTTTACCCACTTCCTCCCCAACTGTTTGTCTGCCTCTATTTAACCGTTTTTACCGCTGCCTTCACCCCTGCTTGAGCGCATTTAACGCTGGGGTGACTCCCATTGCACGTGGCGCCCGCATGCCGGAACTTACAGTCTGGGAATAAACACGTGGCCCTGTTGAACCTCCAGCATATGTCTCCCTTCGTTGACGCTCCCTTACTCTCCTTTCCTGCCGTCCCCCCCACTTCTGGAAAATGCCTCGCCGCCTCCCGTGCCACTCCCTCCGCTCTGGGCCTCTCCTCCCCCCCCCCCATGCTGCTCAAACCCGCTTTCACCGCTTTAGCACCTTTATTGGTCATCTGCGTGAGCCACAAATTAATGTCTTGCGTCCCCCATGATATGAACCGATTACCCGCCATCTTCTCTCTGAATCACTCATCGTAATTAAGCCACGCCCACCCTTCATAATCCTGGAATGCCCCCAATATGCTATCGCAATACGTTAATAAAGCGCCGTACTGCCCCGGTTGATAATGCCCCACCACACTAGCTAAACGTAAGAAACCCCTCATCCAATTTAGGAGATTCTTCGGGACCCTTAACCCCGTATCTGAACTCCTCTTCTTCTTCTTTCCCTTACCCCGTCTACTCTTACCTCCCCGCCTACCCTCAACTAAACGGAATATATTAACATACTTACGCTTTTTTATGCACTTCCTTAACTTACCTGGCACCCCTTCCCACAACTCCGTTAACGACGCCAACGCCGGATGTCCCATGTCTTGCGCTGGCCCCATACTGACCCTACTAGCCCTCCTATCCCCGCTACTGGTGGAGGACGAGGAATCATATGAACTAGTCTCCGTGTCACTAGAACTACTAAGGTGCTTACGTTTCTTAGCCTTCCTTGGTACCTCAGGCACCGATCCCTTTTCTGCGCTATTACCTTCCTGTTCGCCCCATATTCGGGACTTCGCCGCCTCGCCCCTCGCTCTGTCTGCCCGTCCCACTACCGGTCCGTCCATGCTCTGGTAAAGTGGATCCTTTGCCCACCTCTCTTCCGAATACGGTATCTTCTGCCTTTGATCCCCCGCTGCACCTGTAATAGGAAACACACTGCCCCCAGTATCAGTTCTGCCAACCTCCCTGCCTCTAAATGAATCTGCTCCTCCAAAATTGTCCCCTCCCTCCTGCCAAATTATCCTCCCCCTGTTACCTTCCCCTATTGAATACTCCCCTCCTCCTCCCATCCCCCTACCATTTTGACGCTGTGCACTGGCCGGCTCTCTACATCCCGAAATGTACCCTCCCTTCTGAACCCCGAGTCCCATACCTCCCGATCCCTACCAACCCCTCCTGTCCGAGACCTACCTCACTCACCGCAGGCCTGCTGAGACCTCTCCGTTCCCGGCTCTTGCTCCTCTTGCCGCCGCCCTTCTGCTGTGCACGAGGTACGCGTCTGGCCTCTTCCCGCTCTCGTCTCGCTGCGTCTGCTCACCACCTCCCTCGGTCTCCTCTCCGACCCTCTGCTACCTCCGCCTCCTCTCTGCTCTG